>NW_019417383.1:22627-48023 GCF_000390285.2 Anoplophora glabripennis | reverse complement strand
TGGTCTCAACATTAGAAAATTTCCATTTCAGAAGCGTATTTGAACAATATAAAATGATGTGTAGCTTTTTTAAAATGCTTCTGATATTGTTTTGTGACATTTTTATTTGTACGATGAATGGCAGAATCCGTAATCCATATTAGAAACTTTTTCAGTGGCTTCTCAAAAAGAAAAAAATTCTTGATAAAAGTTGCTGCATCCCCAAACTAGAAGAGCAGTTATTTTTTTTAATATACAATAACATTTTTCAGTTAAATTTTTTGAGAAATCAGAAAAAATTGTCTGGATTACGAATTAAGTCATTCACAATACAAATAAAAATATTACAAAAGAGTATTAGAAATATTTAAAAAATTACTCACACTGTTTATACTGTTTCAAAAACGCTTCTGAAATGGAAATTATCTAAAGTTGAGAGCATTATGAGAACAATATGGTAATAAAATTATTATGTTATTCAAACATTTCTGAAAATATACTGAAACGTAAAACAAAAATATCGAGTGCATAAATGGAACATAAAAAGAATGTTACTGAAACCAATTTTTTGAAACGTTTCATTGGAAACGTATTTTGTAAAGGACATCTTTCTAGAACGTCACCAGAACGTTGCGTGGATTCTTTATGAAACGTTTCGACAAAAATGGAAACGTTTGTGAAACATGTCAGAAAATGAAAAATGTTCAGTGGGATAGCATTTCGGAAGACTATTCCAGGTATCGAAAATTAGTGCCTCAGACTTGGGCATGTCTTTTAAAGCTGTCCACTTATGCTGCGATACCAAACTACATTTCTGCCTTTATAGCTCTTCTAACAAAGTAGTAACTTAGATTCGTAAATTTCGAACTCCACAAATCTTTGCTTTTTAAATCTAGTAATTTGATTTCAAATGATATCAAATAGAGAAAAATGTAGCGCTTTGATGTTTGCTTTGAGAGGGAGGATTCGCAATACAAGGCAAGGTAGCTTAACAGCTTAACTAGTTGATTTTAATTTAATACAATATAAAAAGGTATTATTTCCTCGTAGGACACTTACCTAAAACCAGGTATTTGGGTCGTATTTTGTACACAAAATCTGCCGAATTACCTTGTGGCTTTTAGGCAAAGCTCATGAAATCTTATCACGACTTCCTATATCATTTTAAGCAGTAAATTTAGGAAAAAGTTTTGTATAAAAAGTGTTAATAACTGAGCGGACAGCTACGGACATCTGCTATCGATTAATTCAATTAATTAGAGATTTCTTTACCTGGATATAGTTATTTTGTTACAAAGCACGTCCACACTTGCGAGTACGTAGTTTTGCCGTCCAAACTGACACTGAACATCCCCGTGCTCACCGGAAAAACTTATAGTCCAGGAGAATTACACATTGGCATGGCTGTTGCTTGACGTAGATTAGATATTAGTAAAAATCGGTCGAAAATAATATAAACAATGAAAATATAAGGTTGCGCCAAGAAAAAAAGTTGTGCTATTCGCAGAAAAAATTAAAAACTGCAAAAATACTCAAAAATCACGTGTTTTTCCTAACATTTTCCAATATAACTTCTTAAATATGCAGTTTACAGAAAAAACTATTACTGCTGAAATTGTTTGTTATGAAATTTGCTATAAGACACAATTGTTTTGAGACCTGCGTATTCAATATTTTTGTTGCTAGAAAGCCAAAACAGCGTAAGAAAGTGATGAAAATCGAGGTAATTTTGAAGCGTTCAACTGATAGGTAAGAAATTGTCCAATTCTACTATAAATGTACATGTAAGTACTTTAAAGGATTACAAAACGAAATTCCAAAACCCGATCGAAATCGGTCTGATAGTTTTGGTATGAGACAATTTGTTACTAAATTTCAGCGCGAAATGTCGTTATTTTTTTGCGTCAGTGCTGGGGTTAAAGTTAGGCATTTTAATTGGCGCTGATTTTTTTACACATACTTGGACTCTTTAACTATCATATAGAATCGTTATAATATTAATTTTCTTTTTTTTAATAATTTTTGGAGCGATTTTAAAAATTCGAAAAATTTTAACTTTATAAACAAATACTTTCGTGAAGCCGTTTTGCGGGTTGGAATATATACCAAAGTACTAAAAAATAGTTCTCGGAAAGACGCTTAACTTGAAAAAAAGAACGTTCAAATCGGTCACATAAGTTCCGAGATATCAAGTGTCAAAGTCAACAAGCGTTAGCTGCAAAACTATGCATAATGTAACAACAACAAAAATTGAATTTGGTAGGTTTTTTAAGAACTTTTCGTATGTGCTTTTATAAATATTATCGCACGTGTGCTTTTTATATGAAAATTCAATGAATATCGCCAAACCGACCGTTTGAGCCGCAAAACCGGGGGGAGGGGATGAATGATAGAAATTGAAATCGCGCGTTCAAAAAGAGCGCGCCCTCTTCGGCGTTCAATATCTCGGCTTCTACGGCTCTGATTTTGATGATTTTTTTTAAATCGATATAGCAAAATGAGAGGAATTCAATTATCAAGATTTCATTGAAATATTATAAAGCCTTATCAGCCTATTACGACTGCTTAAAATTTCATACATTTCATTGTTGTATATTCATGTAAATAATATCGATGACTATTGTTAAGAGGTATTAATTTTAATAACTACTTGGTAATAATGTTTAAAATCTTGAAATTTTTATGTCCTAATGTAATTTATTTATTGTTTACATATAAAATAGAAAAAAATGCAGATACAAATAATTATTATTTGATATTTATAAAACGTATCATCGCATTATTAAAAAATGTATTAAGCTTTTTTATAGCATAGTTGCTGATTTCGCTCTCAAAAATTTCTTCCTTTAGTAAACAATTAAAAATCGCACTTTGCAATTCATTATACAGGCTGTCATGCGGTGACGACCCATTAGAATATTTCGGAGACTACTTCGATTTGAATTTTGAAAATTTTTGACCTGGTGGTTTTGGAGGTTTTATTTAGAGTTTAAATAAAATAATGCCATTGTTGTAGTACTTCCGGTTATACCGGTAGTCGCCACCTATTTGCTTATTATAAATGGAACATCCTGTATATTTTTGTATATTTGAATTCTACGCATATTTTTAGAGGACTTTTATAAAGCTTCCCTATATGTATCTCTAATGGTCTAATGGTCTTCGACCTATTTCAATTTCATATTTATTGTCGAATTTGATTGACCGAACCGCCAAAACTTGGTTTTTCTAAATGGGACACCCTGTATATTTAATAAAAATCTGTTGTAGAAATTTACTCCACATCTATCCATATTACACCTCCCTATACCTATCTTTTAATTTTTCTGTTTTTGACGGATTTTGTGATAAATAAAATGATCCAATTTCTTGCGAGGATGGCTATGAAATTGCTGGCAAATTTAAAAAATCAAATTAACCAACCATAAGTCATTATTTGCTGTTAATTTAACAGTGGTACCTACTTACAATTAGTTAAGCACTGATTTGAAAATAATGGACAACAATACTTATTCAAATGCTGATATTATAAGTGAAAATACCAATGATGTAAAAAAGTGAAAAACTTTAATAATACGATAATTATGAAAGTATAATAAACACGTTTTGTAAAAATAAATAAATAATTATTTGTATCTATATTTTTTTCTATATTATATGAATACAATAAATAAATTACATATTAAATAAAGATTTCAAGATTTTATTTAAACATTATTACCATGTAATTATTAAAACTAAAACCTAGTAACAGTGGATTATGTACCTATATCCTACCATCGATATTATTATTTACATGAATATACAGTATAACAACGAAATGTGGAAAATTTTTAGTCGTAATAGACCGAAAAGGGCTTTATAATATTTTAATGAAACCTTGATAATTGAATTCCTCTCATTTTTCTACATCGATTTAAAAAAAAATCATCAAAATCGGAGCCATAGAAGCCGAGATACTGAACGCCGAAGCGCGCGCGCTCTTTTTGAACGCGATTTCAATTTCTATAATTCATCCCCTCCCCCCGGTTTTGCGGCTCAAATGGTCGGTTTGGCGATATTCATTGAATTTTCATATAAAAAGCACACGTGCGATAATATTTATAAAAGCACATACGAAAAGTTCTTAAAAAACCTACCAAATTCAATTTTTGTTGTTGTTACATTATGCATAGTTTTGCAGCTAACGCTTGTTGACTTTGACACTTGATATCTCGGAACTTATGTGACCGATTTGAACGTTCTTTTTTTCAAGTTAAGCGTCTTTCCGAGAACTATTTTTTAGTACTTTGGTATATATTCCAACCCGCAAAACGGCTTCACGAAAGTATTTGTTTATAAAGTTAAAATTTTTCGAATTTTTAAAATCGCTCCAAAAATTATTAAAAAAAAGAAAATTAATATTATAACGATTCTATATGATAGTTAAAGAGTCCAAGTATGTGTAAAAAAATCAGCGCCAATTAAAATGCCTAACTTTAACCCCAGCACTGACGCAAAAAAATAACGACATTTCGCGCTGAAATTTAGTAACAAATTGTCTCATACCAAAACTATCAGACCGATTTCGATCGGGTTTTGGAATTTCGTTTTGTAATCCTTTAAAGTACTTACATGTACATTTATAGTAGAATTGGACAATTTCTTACCTATCAGTTGAACGCTTCAAAATTACCTCGATTTTCATCACTTTCTTACGCTGTTTTGGCTTTCTAGCAACAAAAATATTGAATACGCAGGTCTCAAAACAATTGTGTCTTATAGCAAATTTCATAACAAACAATTTCAGCAGTAATAGTTTTTTCTGTAAACTGCATATTTAAGAAGTTATATTGGAAAATGTTAGGAAAAACACGTGATTTTTGAGTATTTTTGCAGTTTTTAATTTTTTCTGCGAATAGCACAACTTTTTTTCTTGGCGCAACCTTATATTTTCATTGTTTATATTATTTTCGAACGAATAAAAATCTTCAAAAAATTTCTTGTACAAAATTCCTAGGTCTTTATATGGGTGAGAATTTAAATGGGGAAATCATATAGACCAAGTAATACATCTGAACTAAATTCCGCATATTTTGCACTAAGAAATATTAGGTACATAATGAATCACAAATACTTATTAAATATTTATTACACACTAGCATATTCATATTTAAAATACTTAATTATCTCCTGGGGCCAAGCTACAGATTCTGGGTTTTTCTTTTGCAGAAGAGAATAATTAGACTCATGTTCTCATTGGACTCATGTAAGCTAATATTTAAACAAAACATTTTAACATTGCCTTGCCTATGTATCTATGCATGAGGCAGCTTTATACATTAAAAGAAATTTGCATAAATTCTCAAGAAATTCTGATATTCTGTCTTATAATACCCGCACAACTAATGCTGTTTAAAGAAAAAATATTAATCTAGTTGGCTTAGAGAAAAGTGCCCTTCATTTTTGTATTAGGATAATTGTCTGCCGGCTGAGATCAGATACAGACACATAGACATACAGGGATGGCTAAAAGTATGGAATAAAATTCATATCTTTTGAATGAGTTAATTTTTTTTAAACGCCGAAACACGTTAACTGATTTTGATTTTTTCCCATCTTTCGGTTATATAATAATTAATTTTTTTTCAATCCCCTAACCCCCAGCTACCCCTACTTTTTTTCAAATGGAAACATAAGGCATGAGGGGGCTCGTTGAAAAGCTTATAGAAAACCGAATCCAGCCATACCAAATAAACAAGTTTTATTTTTTCAATAACAAGTTTTTTTTCATTTGGAAATTGAAACAACTAGATAATTTACAAAAATAAACTCAATGTCGCAAATGCTGAAAATGTCCTCCATTCACTATTTGGCATTCTCCAAGACGATAGTAAAAGCTGTCCACAGCATTCTGAATGACTTCAGCTGGTAAATTATGCATCTCCGCCCTAATCTTGTTCTTTAAATTCTCAATATTATCCGGTCTGTCCTGGTAGACTCTTTCTTTCAAATATCCCCAAAGAAAATAATCCAGGGGTGTTAAGTCGGGGGATCTTGGCGGCCATTCAACTGTACCCCGTCTACCAATCCAGCGATTTGGAAACATTTCATCTAAGTATCTTCGAACATCAATACCAAAATGTGGGGGAGCGCCATCTTGTTGGAACCAAATTCTTTCATTCGGTATATCTGGATCAATTTCATGAGGGAAAATCACAGCTAGAGCAGGTATCAGGTCAAATGTTAGGAAATCCAGGTAGCGTGCGGCAGTAAGATTTTCTTCAAAAAAGAATGGGCCCAAGATTCTGTTGTTGATGATACCTGCCCATACATTAACTTTTTGTGGATGCTGCGTATGCGATTCGCATGTCCAGTGTGGATTTTCCTGGGACCAAAAGCGATAGTTGTGCCTGTTAACCACTCCATTTAAATAAAACGTAGCTTCATCCGAAAAAAGTACGTCTCGTTGAAAACCATTATTGTCGTCACACCGTCTCATCATTTCCTCACAAAATTGTAATCGCCTATCATAATCGTCTTCCAAAAGCTCTTGGACAAGACATACCTTATAGGGGTGGTATTTCTCTTGTTTCAGAAACATTCGAATTGCAGTTCGAGAAGCATCGTGATTGCGGGCCAATGAAACAGTTGAAGTATGAGGATTTTCAACAAGTTCTAATGCAATGTCTAATTTCTTTTCTTCATTCAAAGCACGTGCCCGTCCAGTTTTGGGCAAAGTCTGTACTGTACCGTGTTCCTCAAATTTGTGAAATATTTTACTAACTGTCCCTTGCGAGATTTGGTTTTCGGGATATTTCGCATTAAATAAATCGCGCACTTCAGCCTGACTTCTTATTTTGTCTCCACATCCAAGCAATATCAAGATTTCGATGCGTTGCCTTTCCGACAATACCATTGCAATTCAGTAAATAACTTGATTTTGACACAATAGTAACGTTTCGAACTCCAATTTACAACTAAAGCGAAAAATTAACCAGAAAGCCTGGCAAGTAAGTGGTGCCAAAAAAACGCAACATAAAAAATATATCTTTTTTGCGTTAGCAGTGATAGGTACAGTTTCAAATTCTTTATTTTATTCTGTGCAAATTCATGGAGGATAACACTGAAGATAATTAAATTTTATTTCACTTGTTAAGTAGGTGTTTTATACAACCCTAAAAACCTTGCTATTGAAAAAATAAAACTTGTTTATTTGGTATGGCTGGATTCGGTTTTCTATAAGCTTTTCAACGAGCCCCCTCATTCCTTATGTTTCCATTTGAAAAAAAAGTAGGGGTAGCTGGGGGTTAGGAGGTTGAAGAAAAATTAATTATTATATAACCGAAAGATGGGAAAAAATCAAAATCAGTGTTTCGGCGTTTTAAAAAAAATTTTACTCATTCAAGATATGAATTTTATTCCGTACTTCTGGCCATCCCTGTATAAGAACTATAGGAAATCACTGTACTTATTTTTATTTAGAAACTGTTATTATACAGGGTGATTCACAAATGGTGACCAAAAATGAAACCTTGTATTCTTTGGCAAATTTTAAGGGGAGTTATTCCCTATAAAGTTTTGGCCGCTCCCCGGTAGACTACCAACTCTAAACGGAATCTTAATTCGTAATTTCGAATTCTACTTTACAATATTTTACTCGACTCGCGGGTAATTGCTCCCACCCAATTAAGCTAATTACTAAATAAATGGCCAACAGCCTTGCATAAAACGGTAACTTAAAACTAGTTCATTACATCTCCCCTTACTTCGGTGAAAAATAAAATAATTTTATTTTATTTTTCTATTTTCTTTTCCCCCATGGACAATGCAGGCCCTCGAAGTCTATGCAGCATAGCTGTTCCTTCCAGGGGCCCTATGACCCAACGATATGACGGTGTTCTCATATCAGTCGGTTAACCAGTTGTCGGTACAGGTATCAAATCCTTGATATGAATTCTTTTTAATTTCTTTCCCGTTTCGGATTTTAAGCCATAGACAACGAGTGAAATTACTAGTATGCGGTATGCGGTATGCGTATGCGGTATGCGGTCCGGAGTATTTCGGAGCTAGTTTTGCCGCAAAACCTTTAACAGCGAATGACAACGGATTCTCCCGCTTCATTACGCGGTCTCCTACGCGACATCACCAGTCACGCCGGCGGAGATTATAATAATGATTTTGCGTGTTAAAGGCATGTGACAAATTGACTTTTACAAGATCGAAAACTTCTTGCAGTTTCGATACACGGTTTACATGGTTCTCACGATCGATTTCTCGGCCAAAGTTCAGGAAGGAGGGTGTGAATCCTGTAGATTCATGACGGGCGCTGTTGATTGCAAATTTGAAATCGGCTAGGTGTTAGTCCCAATAACGGTTATCCTGTTCACAGAATTGTGCTATCATTGTCTTAATAGTACGGTTTGTCCTCTCAATAGGATTTGCTTGCGGAGTATAGGGCGGAGTAGAACGGTGCTGTATATCCAGGTCTTGTAATAAGGAACGGAATGAACGGCTATCATACTGCGTTCCATTATCACTTATGATCTCCTTTGGGCATCCATAACGACAAATGACATCCTCGTAGAGGGCTTGCGTAACGTTACAGGCGGTGGCACTTCGGAGTGGTCGGAACTCAACCCACCTAGTAAAACGGTCCTGGAATACAATTAAAAATCGGTTGCCCTTACTCGACCTCGGTAACGGTCCAATTAAGTAGGTGCTGAAGGTTTCCCAGGGTTGTGGGATTACGGACGGTTGCATTTTCCCTGGTATCTGTTGCTGCGATGTCTTATAGCGCTGGCATTGAAGACAACTTCTCACATAACTAGTGACTTCCCGGAACATGCCAGGCCAATAATATCGCAGGAAAATTCTGGCAATAGTCTTGGCAATTCCCATGTGTCCGGCGGTTGGAACATCATGGTTTTCCTTCATGACATTCGGTCTCATTGGCTTCGGTACACACAGCTTCCGCGGGTCGCTGAGCTCGGGTTCGGTCAGATCTCTAGAATCCCAAATGTGTCGGTATAGCGGTCATTACGAATACAGTAATCCGGGAATGCTTCGGGACTCTTTTCTACTTCTTCCTTTTTCTGCCGGTACCAAGAACACTCTGGTGCCCCCTCTAGAGCACATAGCCCGGCGGCATTCTCAGTGGAAGAATCGGGTAGGAGTTGACGAGATAATGCATCAGCAACACGGTTTAAAGCTCCTCGGCGGTACTGGATGTCGAAGTCATATTGTTGTAAAAATATGCTCCATCTTGCTAGACGTCCAGTCGTATTTTTAACGGAGTGAAGCCAACGGAGTGACTGGTGGTCGGTAATAACGGTAAAACGGTATCCTTCCAGATATGGCCTCATTTTCTCAATTCCCCACACGATGGCTAGACACTCCTTCTCGGTGGTGGAATAATTTTTCTCGGCAGATTTGAGGGTGCGGCTAGCATATGGCCACGACATGTTCAGTTCCCTCAACATTTTGGGTAGGGGCCACCCCTAAGCCAATATCGGAAGCAACGGTCTGTAAAATAAACGGTTTTTCAAAATGAGGGCGAGTCAAAATCGGGGCTTCGGTAGGACATTTCTTTAAAGCTGTGAAAGCTTTTTCCTGTTCGGCAGTCCATTTCCAACGGTAATTTTTCTTGAGTAGTCTTGTTAACGGGGTGCAACTACTTCTGAAAATGACGGTACAAATCTACGGTACCAGGAGGCTGTACCTAGAAAGCGTAGGACATCTCGGACATTCTTCGGGGTTGGAAATTTGTTGCAGGGAGAGTTCTCCCACAGGAGCATACGGGGTTGTCGGCGGTGACCTATGGACTTTTTTATCATTTAAGTAAATGGTGTTACTTAATAAATCCATCCTAAAATTATTTCGGCTCAATATGTCCATCCCAATTATCATATCGGATGTTAAATCGGGTAGGTGGTGTATTAATTGGGAAAACTTGGTTCCATTTATTAAAAATTCCAGGTGATATCCACCACGAATGGTTACTCTTTGATCATTGGCCAAAACGGTAGTAGGTGTTACTATCTCTTGGAACGGTATGCCTAGTTATGTGCAATAGTCGGCTATCTTATTACTTACATAAGATATTAAAGCTCCGGTATCTACAAGTGCGGAAAAATATCTATAATTTATTTTCACTTGTATGTGTGGGTGGTTATCGGCTCCGGTGATGGCTGCATTATGGGATTTTGAAGGCTGGTTACATCTGCAGTCGCGGGACATCACACCATTTCGTCCACATCTGGAACAAAACAATTTTGGCGGAGCTCGGCATTCGAATCGGTTGTGGCCAGGTTGACCACATCTCCAGCAAATGGCCGCCGCCGGTTCCTAGTGCCAGGCGACGGCAACGGTATCGGTTGTCTAGGTCGAGTCTCGCGTGATTGTGAGGGTTATTCACCAGGTCTCTCGGGGATAGATTCTGGCCTGGACTTATGTTCTTCAGCCGGTCTGGGTCTGCATGGCGGTCATGGGTTGACTGGCTCTCGGTTTCTTGGAGGCGGCAACTCTTTTCGGTCTGTATTTTAACCGGGTGATGAATTGCGGTACTTGAGCTCTTTATTTAGAGTTCTCAAATTCATCAATGCGGACTACCAAGTCGCTTGGATTCGCGACAAATTTCAGGCCTTTGAACAATTAAAGAAATTATCTCAATTAAATTTAGACGGACAATAATGGTTTTGAATTATTTAATCAAAAGCAAATGATTGCTTTTAATTTTATTTCCACAGAAGTAAACACCGGTCCCTAAACAGTATTTAAACAAAAGAAAATAACAGCCCTAAACGGTATGTAAATAAAAGCAAATAACGGTATCTATACAGTATTTAAAGGAAAATAACGGTCCCTGCTCGGGCGCCAAATTTTTGTGACGTAACTTTTTTGTTCGGTTTGTCTCGGGCGCCAGTTTCCTTATCTTTTACGTGGGGGAAACTCCACGTGAACCCTACCCTTGGTTTAGAGTAAGTACTCGGGATAGCTGCTGTGAAGAAAGTTTAAATCCAGGGGTCCGTTATATTTCTCTTACTTTTAATCAAAGTTGTTCTCTGAGTGTAGTGTTATTTGACTTTTAAAATGTGTAGGTCACAAAAAGATAGTAAGACTTTTTACTGATCGGAATTTTATCAAGCTTGTCGGCGATAAAAGTGAATACAAACTGGAAATATATTTACTAGATTTATTTTATATTAATAAGGCCTACGGAAATTGAAACAAACAAAAGCAAAATAGATTCTAGTTACAATTATTATAACCAACGAAAATCAGAAATATACAAATAATTTACAAGTGGTGTGATTAAAACAAAATGGGTTAGAGCAATTATTTACGACGGATTTAAAATGCCTATTCGGTTTTCCGGTGCTGTAAATAAATATACAATTAGCACATAGTCAAATATCAGGACACAAAATCGGTACGGTAGAAAAACGGAGTATTTGTCGTTTGGTTTATTTACAATAACCAAACTACTACTTTAAGAAAACATTACGCCATAAATAATATTTCGGTCGGTGCTAGAAAGGAAACAAAATAAGTTTAATAAAGTAGAGTAATAAATAATCAACAAATAAATTGTCCCAAATGGCTCTGAAACAGAGAAAAAATAATTACGGGTTACTCTAATTCTACAAATAAATATCGGCGGCAGTTTCTAGCAAAGCAACGGAAATTAAGCGGAAGTTCAACAGCCAAGGAGAAAAAGCGAAGCAATGCAGTTTACAATGGGTATAAATAATGGTAGTCAGGAAAATGAATTAGTTGGTTAACAGGAGGCAAAGTCTGGGCGCGGTGTGCGTTCAAACGCGTGGCGGGCGACAGGTTTCTCCCAGAAACGGTGGGGCACCCAGCCAACTTCGAGGGTATATCCTTGCACAGCCGACACACAACGTCTTCTACTGGCGGTGGAGTACCCAGCCAAACCAGCAGTTTCAGTTATTGTGCCTTATAGCGTTTATCAAGCTTGGGCGGTGGAGTACCCAGCCAACCGTCGCGTCGCCGACAACGCTGCTGCCATACAGTCCGACACCTTCAAGTCTTCCACTGGCGGTGGAGTACCCAGCCAACTAGCGGTTTCGGTAAAGGGGCTCACAATGTTTGTCGAACGAAGGCGGTGAAGAACCCGGCCAACCCGTCGCCGATAACGCTGCTGCCGTACGAACCTCCACTCAACGTCTTCAACTGGCGGTGGGGCACCCAGCCAAACCAGCAGCTCGGTTGATATGACGGACAACGTTCATCGTACGAGGGCGGTGGAGTACCCAGCCAAACCTTCGCCGACAAAGTTCAAAAACGGCCAGACTTATACCATAGCAGGACAAGTGAATATAGGAAAATACAATTTGCTTACTTATTCCGGATGGTTGCTCCCGGCGGTTAACTCCTTGGGTCGGATGGCGGTCTCTGGTCGGTTTCAGGTCCTCGGGGTGGTCCTCAGGCTGGAACTGGAGCTCTTCGAGTTCAGGATATGAACTGAGGATTTTCGTCCAGGAACGCTGGTTTTATTGCTTCAATCCCCCCTTGACTAAGCAGGAGTCTTGGTGGGATTATGCGCGCGGCCCTCGACAGAGTTTGGCAAACGGACGGTTCGGCTCGACTCGCGGGTAATTGCTCTCACCCAATTAAGCTAATTACTAAATAAATGGCCAACAGCCTTGCATAAAACGGTAACTTAAAATTAGTTCATTACACCAAAACGCGTATAAAATATAAAATGATTTTTATAACGGTTCAATATTGTTCGTCTTGTATTAAATGATGTGCCGCTCTCTATGTCGATGGATAGAATCTATAATTGTCTATAGACTAAGTTATACGGAACGTCGGTCTATATACTAACTCTGTCTTTTACACTTGGCAGGGAATAGGGAAATGCTTTTTTAGTGGGTGCAAACGGACTTGATTTAGCCGTCCTTAGAAACGTCATAGTTAAGCGTAGGCGAGGGGTCTAATTCTGTGGCTATAATAAATTTATAAATTTAAAAAACACAACCAGGACGTATTAAAACGTTGTAATAATTAAAATGGTTGTAGCAAACCGTCACTAGTCCAAAAGCTAGCGATGAGTCACTCTCTATAATTTCGACCGCGGAGTATAGGAGGAGGGATAGGTATAGGACGCTTCGTTAAAAAGATACAGGGTGTTAAACTTTAAAAAATATCTTTAATTTTTTTAAATAATTTAGAAACTAGTAAGTGAAATAATTTGAAATTGGGCATATGTATTTATGTAAAAATTGTCCAAAATCTGAGGGCTTTCCTAAAATTTACATGCTCGTGACAGAGATACAGAGTATCGATGGCAAACTGAGAACACACTTCAATATTCGAATATAATGCATTTTAAAATTACATAGTGAACTGCGATAGCAACTTTGACATTCTGAGCTGTTAGAAGAAAGAATAAATAATGCTTTTCATCAGATTGAAGCAACAATCTGATACTACACTTTATTAAATGCAAATTATCAATGTATGGACGCCGCTGTAATGATGATAGGATATATATATTTTTTTTGTTTTAAATAATTGTTAAACTTATACTTGTAAAATGAAATTAATTTTTCGAATGTAATTCTGTACACATATATTTTGAAACAATATCAAATTTACAATTTTTTAAAATTATAATGAGTAAAATAATCAGTTTTCATAAAAATTAATATGCAACATATTAGCACTACTTGTACTTTCATGTTATATTTTAAAAAGAATTATGGCCTAGGTTTCTTTGGAAGAGAGCCAAATGCTGATATAACTGTTCCTTTGGTACCTGTAGCAGTATTTGTTAATGAGGGCTGCACTAATCCAGCTGGCTTTATCGTAGATGTAGAGATGTTACCACATCCTCCTGGTTGATCCCATTTACTCTTTCGTTTCTTATCATCATCCTGTTTTTTAGTTCCAGAAACAAATTCAACTTTTCCTTTTCGCTCTTTTTCTCTTTTGTCCATTTCTATTTTTTGCACTTTAGCCAGTTCTTCATAATAAGATTCTTTACTCCATTTCAGAGGATCATATATTGCTGGAGGATAATTTGTACCTGCAACAACAGAATAACGTAATGGATCAGCGAATATAAACTGATGACACATGGTTAAACTGTTTCTAACTTATTTAGTTTCAGAGTTCTTTTATTATAAAAATTGTTAATATGTTGAATTAAATCAAACGACATATTTAACTGAACAAATTATTTAAATTTCAGTAGGGCCCGGTACTCAGTTAAAGCTTCATTAACTGATCAGGCGATTAGACTGTACAAGTACATACCTATTATGATTTTATTTATAAAGTATAATCGCAGTCTAATCGCCTGATTAGTTAATCAAGTATTAACCGAGACTCAAAGTATAGGGCCTAGGTATAATATTCTGCGGCCAACCAACCATTGTCAACAGGACAAAAATTAACATTTTCTGGAGCATTACAGAAAATTTTTCCATTTTTTTTTTTCAAAACTAGAAATTAGGCAATCCAACGACCTGTCAAATTTTTAAGCAATGAAGCTGATGGCAAACAAGTTATGTTTACATTGAGAATGCATTGAAGTCAGTAGAGAAGTTTTTAGTTAAATGCGTTTAATCCGAGTTTTTTGTAAGGAATTATTCATGTATTTTATTTAAGGAAGTGTTCAACTGGTCTTTTATTGAATTGTGTCGCAACGATATGTATTACTAATGCCGGTAACATGCATAGTAGTGGGTTGTGGAAGTCGTGGAAATCGAGACCAAGTTAGCTTTCATTGTTTACCCGACGTAGTGAATTCTAAAATATTTTCCTCATTTAAATGATTTATCGAGAAAACGGCGCCAAACATGGATATATAAAAGAAGAAAATTACTAGAAAATACAAGCGAAAATAGAATGGAATTATACTTTTTAAAAATCAAGAGAAATTTGTTAGGTACTGTCAAGAATTTTTACAATGATATCAATATATTCCAATTCCTTAATTTATGTATTTTTCATTATAATGCCAATGTTACATTAATTAATATTCTTATATTAGCTTCTTTAAATAATCACTGCATATTGATTGACAATAACAAAGACACCTAACTACAATCCACGAAACACTCATTATACAGTCAAAGACCTTATAAAGATGCCATGATAATAATATAGTGTGTACAGGTTTGATCTGGAACACCCGTGTAGAATTTTACAGGGTGGGGCGATTTTAATGTCAATTTTTTTTAGAGTAGGGAGTTCATAGACACACGTATGGGACATATCGCTCTGGAGATAATGTTATTTCGTGCTATAATTTTTTTAACAATGTTTTTGGAAAATCATACCAGGGATTTTTTTATTAGAAATTTGACAACACTGCGTTATTCAGCACAATTTAAAATCGAAATACCCAAAATATCATTAATTTATGTAGTTGTATGTTTTTTTTAGAGCTTCAAAATCCCAAAAACTGAAAATTCTTATTTTAGTTTGAAAATATAGGGGGCTTTTAGAAATGAGTAAAAACAATAAAATACAATTTAAAAGAGTTGAAATATCATGTTAAGAAAGAAAAAACAATACAAACTACTATTAACAAGTTAACAATGCTTGCACAAATTAATACCAGTCAAGGAAAACAAAATTGGAAAGAAACACAGAAATATTCTTAATAAGTAGGTATTCAAATTCAAAATTATGCTATTAAAAATTCAAATATTTCCTTTTTCGACTAAACCACCTTGTAGTTCTATATATTTTTCAATTCTTTTTTTATTTTGCTTAGATACGTTTAATAACGTTTCTTCGTTAATCTGATTACAAGCTTCCGTAATTCGAGCACACACACAGTTCTTGAAGATTATGTGATCGATTCCTATACACGATGTTTTTCAAATGTCCCCATAGAAAAAAATCTGCTGGTCTAAGATCAGGTCTTCTTGGTGGCCAGTTAATTAAATTAGAGCGTCTATCTATCCATCTGTTAGGAAAGTGTGTTTGAAGCTATTCTGTCACAGGTGTGGTGCAGTGGATAGGGACATCATCTAGTTGTAGCATGGAATTTAGCCGTTCAAGCAAAGGAACATCATCAAATGAATCATAAAATTCAGTTCGCAGAAATGTGTGAAAAATATTTCCATTTAAATTTCCATGGAAAAAGAACGGGCTGTAGTCTTTGACCAGAAATGCCACAAAAAAGATTAATTTTCTGTGAGCACTGACGCTTGCAGTTAATACATAATGGGAGTTTTCAGACGACCAATAACGAGTATTTTGTGAACTTACTTTCCCGTTAGTNTTATGTAGTTGTATGTTTTTTTTAGAGCTTCAAAATCCCAAAAACTGAAAATTCTTATTTTAGTTTGAAAATATAGGGGGCTTTTAGAAATGAGTAAAAACAATAAAATACAATTTAAAAGAGTTGAAATATCATGTTAAGAAAGAAAAAACAATACAAACTACTATTAACAAGTTAACAATGCTTGCACAAATTAATACCAGTCAAGGAAAACAAAATTGGAAAGAAACACAGAAATATTCTTAATAAGTAGGTATTCAAATTCAAAATTATGCTATTAAAAATTCAAATATTTCCTTTTTCGACTAAACCACCTTGTAGTTCTATATATTTTTCAATTCTTTTTTTATTTTGCTTAGATACGTTTAATAACGTTTCTTCGTTAATCTGATTACAAGCTTCCGTAATTCGAGCACACACACAGTTCTTGAAGATTATGTGATCGATTCCTATACACGATGTTTTTCAAATGTCCCCATAGAAAAAAATCTGCTGGTCTAAGATCAGGTCTTCTTGGTGGCCAGTTAATTAAATTAGAGCGTCTATCTATCCATCTGTTAGGAAAGTGTGTTTGAAGCTATTCTGTCACAGGTGTGGTGCAGTGGATAGGGACATCATCTAGTTGTAGCATGGAATTTAGCCGTTCAAGCAAAGGAACATCATCAAATGAATCATAAAATTCAGTTCGCAGAAATGTGTGAAAAATATTTCCATTTAAATTTCCATGGAAAAAGAACGGGCTGTAGTCTTTGACCAGAAATGCCACAAAAAAGATTAATTTTCTGTGAGCACTGACGCTTGCAGTTAATACATAATGGGAGTTTTCAGACGACCAATAACGAGTATTTTGTGAACTTACTTTCCCGTTAGTAGAAAATGTAGATTCGTCCGTGTATGTTTTTTTTTAAATTTGGATCTTGCAAGTAGTGTCCTTGTGCCCAGAGACAGAACTCCAGCTCCTCTTTACATCACTTGCTTCTAACGTGTGCAGGTATTTGACTTTAAATGGCCTAATATTTATTTTCTTTAAACACACACACACGCACACACGCACGCACACACACCCACGCATGCACACACAGACCCACGCACCCACGCACGCACATACGCACACACACGCGCGCACACACACACACACGCGCACGCACGTACGCACACCCACGCACGCACACACACATACACACGCGCGCGCGCACGCATGCACGCACCCACGCACGCACGCACGCGCACACCAATTCGTTTCATTAATTTATTTAGGAGGAAGTTTTTTATTAACATCATTTTATTAAACATGGATTATTGAATGAATTTTGAGTTTACTTCGTTGGTACCAAAAGATCTTGGCTAACTTGATTAGGTTTAGATACACAGTTTTTTTTTAAATCGCCTTTCTCCGTTGTCATTTTTAGAAGAAAAAAGTTTTGAATATTATTAGTTCATTTTTTTATGAGGAAGCCATTAGCGTACTCAGAATTTCTGATATTACATAAATATAGGGTTTTTTAAATAGAAAACCCTGTATTTGGCCATGCCTTTGAACAGCAATTTTTTTACCTTTTCAGCCATATAGGTATAATAATAGATACTTTTTATTTGTCTAAATGAAGAAAAATGTAAAAAATTTACAGTAAAACTCGGTTACAACGTACACGCTTATTACGTACTTGGTTGGTTATAACGTACCGAATAAGTAAGTCCCGGCATTATTATAGGGCCTTCAATGGTTAAATGTTTTGTTAAAACGTACTCCGTTATTACGTACTTCTGATATAAAGTACCAAAATACCTGGTCCCAGCATCTAAAAATTTCATTATAACGTACTTTTTATACATAAATTTATTTCGGCAAGTATGGCAAAAGCTCAGGGCACGTGTAGCACGGCGGCGGCGACATCTAAATTAAAGGCGGCCGCTTTGACCAGGCCGATATAGGTATAAGTTTTCGCCGACGAGCTGCCCGATATTGTTTATTTATTTAAGATTTTTTCTCCCAACACATGTTGATACAATGCAGTTGTCTAGTTATTTTAACCATTCTTTATTCAGTTTCCTTGTTGACATCGTACAGTACGTATCTAAGAGTAAGCGAATTTTTGAATACTGTCAAGTATGGATGATTCAACCCAAGCTGGTCCTAGTAAATTGGCTCGGAAGGCTTTAACAATAAATGAAAAAATTTCTATAATTCTGGAAATAGAAAGAGGTGTTAAACAAGCTGACATCTACAAATCTAGATGTATGAAAAAAACAACAGTGTCCACGATATTGAAAAACAAACATAAAATATTGGATTCCCGCGGAATTTCTAAACAAAGTAAAAGAATTCGCAAACCTGTCCAAAAAAACATCGATGAGGCATTACTTCAGTGGTTTACATATCAAAGAAGTTTGAATACTACAATATAAGTTCCAGTAAAATCCATGGGGAAGCTGCAAGTGTGAACATGGAAAATGCGTTGGATTGGGTTAAATCAACATTAGTTCCACTACTTATGAACTACGGCAAGAGTGATGTTTTTAATGCTGATGAACTTGGTCTTTTTTATAAACTTGCTCCAGATCGTACAATGAGCTTTAAAGGTCAAAAATGTGTTGGAGGAAAACTTTCTAAGGAAAGAATAACGGTTCTTGTGCGCAAATATGACCGGGACAGAAAAACGTAAACTCTTATGCCCGTTTGCACCGTAGTGTTTAATCCAGGATTAAGTCTGAACTTGGATTAAAATATAACATTTTGTTTGCACCGTTTCAAATCTACATATTAATCTAGGATTAATTTAAACCCTCAAATTTGACCGCTTAAACTTGGATTAATGAGAAAATATAAATTGACACTATTGACAGTACTTAGCTGCTAGTTATAATTTTTTTAAATAGGCATTTCTTCCTTTTCCTGTGGACTGCTCCTATGAGTGAGTGGTGTTAAGACATCATTGAGAACTTTGAAATGGATTATTAGTAAATTTAATAGGCCCAGATGTTTTAAAAATGTAAAAAAATTGCCGGTTAATTATACGGCAAACAAGCGCGCATGGATGACCGCAAATATTTTTTAAAGTGAGCTAAGATCTTGGAACAAACAATTGGTAAAAGAAAACAGGCGGATATTATTGCTTGTTGATAATTGTCCTGCTCATCCTCACGTTTCCAATTTGACCAATATTGAACTGGCATTTTTCCCACCAAATTTTACATCTGTCCTGCAACCAATGGATCAAGGTGTTATCCACAGTTTGAAAGTTCATTATCGACGATTGCTTATGACCAGTAATCTTAAGTGCATCGAAAATAGCACACCAATAACAATAAATTTGCTTGATGCTATTGAAATGGTTGCAAAAGCGTGGCAACAGGTTGCCCAAAAAACAATTGTAAATTGTTTCAAACATGCATGGCCCTCTCTTTGCGAGTTCGACTAGGACGATGACTTATCTCTTAACCAATGGCTTATTCAACAAGTTGTTAATGAAGAGGATGACGATAACTTACCTTTAAGTGTATGGTTAAATAAAAATAATTTTAACTTAAAAAAATTAAATCCAACTGTGATTGACGCTTTTGTTGACGTGGATAAAGAGATACAACAAATTTGCCTACAGAGCAAGATATTGTTGACCAGATTAACGAAGATGAGCAGGTTGATACTGGAGAAGAAGATGAAGAAGAACCGGAAGAAGAACGCCCATAACGTTTGATGACGCAATTAGAAGAATAAAAAATGTAAAACGATTTTTAGAAAGTGAAATTAATACTGAAGATCGTATTTTAAGTGCATCGCTGGAAATAGAAATGTATTTAGAACAACAGATCCTTATAAACCGCAAAAACAAATTCATATAACAGACTTTTTTAGAAAGTAGTTTTAGGTATTTTATTATACATACATACCTATTTTGTGGTGCAAATAAAAACTGTACTTTAATTTTGCTTTTAAGTTTTAAGAACAAAATCCATATATACTGTTATTCTATTGCCGTTTTTGTTAAATATATACAGGGTGATTCATTAACAATGGGAAAATCGAAAGCTGAAGATACTACACGTAAAATGGTGACCATTGGCGTAAACATGCCTTATCTGAAAGTTCATAGTTTCGGAAATACAGGGTGTTGAAAGTTAAAATTTTAAATAGTTTTATTATTCTGAAAATATGTAGGTTAGAAACTTGAAAATTTGTGAAACTATATTTTTTTAAGCGACGAATAAGAGCGTGTTGTAAATTCAGCGTTGCTCATAGAGGGCGCCACTTACGACCAATTTTACCGAAAATTTAGTTAATAACTTTTTACCCTGTATGTCTAACATGAAACTCGGTTCAAAACCCGAAAGAGCAATCATTTTTCCATTAATTATGTATTCTTGTTTCATTTCGGTATCTCGATGCGTTTTCGAGAAAATAAACTTAACGACCACTATGTTTTGATGATACGAGAAAGTAATAGCGAAACAAACTGTTTCTTCATGTTATTACAACAATTAACAATAAAACAAATGAAATACCTACGTAATAATGATTTAAAGGAATTGTTCGAAGAATCCACCGTTGACATTGATACACTTTACACAACGTTTTCTGAGAGATTTTGGAGTTTGAAACAACATATTGGGATTGCGTCTGACTTCGTTGGCAGCGTATTCCTTGACACAACTCTTCACGCGAACCAATAGATTCTTTGTAAACTATATCTTTCATTCGAGACCAAATAGAAAAATCAAGAGGATTGAAGTCCGGACTTCTGGNGGGATTGCGTCTGACTTCGTTGGCAGCGTATTCCTTGACACAACTCTTCACGCGAACCAATAGATTCTTTGTAAACTATATCTTTCATTCGAGACCAAATAGAAAAATCAAGAGGATTGAAGTCCGGACTTCTGGGTGGCCAAGCAAAAATGCTTCCAAGGGCTTGAAGAAGTTCTACTTTATTTAAGAAGAGACATGCACGACGGAGCTCCACCGCATTTTTCTCGGCCAGTGCGTACATACTTAGTATGCAGTTTTTCCAAATCGCTGAATTGGCCATGTAAGCATTTTTGCTTGACCACCCAGAAGTCCGAATCCTCTTGATTTTTCTTTTATTTTTTTTAACAAGAGTACATAATTAATGGAAAAATTATTGCTCTTTCAGGTTTTGGATCAAGTTTCATATTAGACATACAGGGTAAAAAATTATTAACTAAATTTTCGGTAAAATTGGTCGTAAGTGGCGCCCTCTATGACCAATGCTGAAATTGCAACACGCATCTTATTCGTCGCTTAAAAAATATAGTTTCACAAATTTTCAAGTTCCTAACCTACATAGTTTCAGAATAATCGCAAAAAAACGATTTAAAATTTTTGCTTTCAACACCCTGTATTTCCGAAACTATCAACTTTCGGATAAGGCAAATTTGCGCCAATGGTCACCATTTTACATGTAGTATCTTCAGCTTTCGATTTTCCCATTGTTAATGAATCACCTTGTATATGTATGTTTGTATTTTTGTTAAGATGTAATGAACCTGTCTTATTTTTTGATTTTTATTATGTCTGAATTTAAAAATATTTCTTTTAATTTCGCATTATTTTACCCCGGCGCCGAGAATTATTGATTTTTATACATATATATCAAATATCCGCTTGCGGGTCCGACCGGCCGATCGTTAGTCACGTGGAGGTCCCACCACGACTGGTGTCAATCCGGTGGAGATTTGGGAAACAAAAGCCCTCGACATTCCCCGAAACCGGCAGTTCATATCCAGAACTCAATACCGATCAGACGTCCACCGCCAGCAAGTACTCTCCACCGAAGCCAGCCCGGAATAACCAGTGAACCAAGTAAGAATTATTTTCCTTTATTATTATCCGTTCCAACCGGGTACAAGTCCGAAAAGATTTGTACGCTTTAAGTGTGGAATTACTGTGGGCCTGAGAAGAATATTCTTGGTAACCCGCACACAAATTCCACCGTCCGTCTCAACCCGCACGACAGAGCAATCGTTGGATTCGGAGTGTATACCCAATCTTGATGAAGCCTGCGTGTTTACTACAGCGTTGCTTGGTGTCCCGCACCCTGATGTACGCTGAGTAATAGGGGATATGTGAACTAAGACCTAGAGGTTCGGCGTGTACACCCAATCTCCGGGTCGTTCCATACAGTATACGTACGTTTCTCCCTGGTCGGCGTGTATACCCATCAGGCCGAGAAGCGTTGTATACTGAGAGTCCGACACCATCGGTCACCAGGACGTATAAAACTTAGAGGCCAGTACGAATTGTAAGGCGAGATACTTCGGATTACGTTTTACCATCCTATTTTTCCGCCTTGCACCGCCTGGGTTTTCTTCGCTGGTTATTGCTACCGCTTACCGCATACCGCTTACTAATTTTGCATTGCTTGCTAGGCCGTAATACCGATATTTGAGCGCCGGCCTGTTTAAAATAACTCCGAAATAATTCCGAATAAATTTTGATTTATTTTCAGAATCAGCGGGGACCAGTAAAAACGTCTACAAATAATTTACTGTCTTTTTATCAAACCGTTTAAAATCACCTTTTTCTTTGTTACTTAAAAACCGTCTACTATTGTAGAGTAATAAATATTTTATTTTTGATTCCGTTCGTAAATATTTATTTATTTTCTAAGGTGATAAATAAAATTGTAAAAACCAAGAATCACAACGTTTTAGTTTTGTCTCTCTAGCACCGATCATGTATATAATTTATTGTTTAATAAATTTGTAAATAGTTTCAGTCACTTAGTAGTGGGTAGGAATAAAATTGACACAATTTGTATTTGTACTAGGTATTAATATTTTCCCTTTTGAAAAAATCTAGTAAAACTTAATAGGTTTATTTCTTTCACCGTCGAGGTAAACTGATAACATTCCGAAACAGCAAAAACACTGATAGCGTTTTGTAGAGCTCCCGTTAAATTTCATATCTAAAATAAAACTACACTGAGAAAACTACTCTCTGCCGTACTCTCTGCCGTTTTCTCCTAAAAGAAATTCATTTGACCCCTGGAATTTATTTTCTTCACTGTAGCTACCTGTGCACTTTACTCTAAACCGAGAGTAAGGGTTACGTGGAGTTTCCCCCACGTAAAATTTAGGGAAACTGGCGCCCGACACTAAACCGAATATATAAATTATTAACTAACGTTACCGTTTAGAGTCCAGTCCGAGGAATAAAAGACCTTTCCGAAAAATTAAATTACAGGGGGTACACACACCATAGTTAAAAGTAATAAAAATTAACACCGACCGATCCATAGAGAGAGAACCGAGGAAAAGTGCGTCATAAATTAATAAAACTTTTTATAATTTCTTTAAAATGTACTTCTGATATAACGTACCGATTTTTTAAGTCCCCGCCGGTGCGTTATAATCGAGTTTTACTGTATAGGTATTTTTTCAATTGGCCATGTGATTTATTTAGTATTCGTCTTTTGTTGTTTAATATTGACAGTTAATTTATTTTTGAGTGATTGAAAGCTTGTTGAACGAATACTAAATAAATTTCACCCTCAAAATCAACCACCCTGTACAGTGAAAGTTTCCTGAATCGTTGAACACCTTACCATACTATGTTCACTGCGATTGACAGAAGATTACGAGAATATGGTTCTTTTAAAAAACATGCTTTAAATGCCAGTCACCTCATCAGTTGTCACCTGAAGTAGAAGAAATTCTTAATGTTATCGAAAAGCCAAGAAACAGCTTCCACAGTGTATCCCTCTTCGGCCATTTCATTTAACTCTTGCTCAAGAATTTGAAGATTTAGATCCCAACACACGTTTACAATTCTGCCGCTGGTTGGTGAATGGCTTCACAGAAGATAATAATTTGCTTCAAAAATTGTTTTTTACGAATCTTGTTTTATAAGGAACGGAGTTGTAAATTTTCATAATTGCACCGTTAACAATCAAAAACAAAATTTACATTAATGATGTTTTACACATGATTGTTACTCAGTTCTGATGATCGGTCCAGCTGATCATCAGTCCACCATACTACTTTTAGTAGCAACTGACGAGAACGGCTGGCCTTTACATGTTTTTAAAAAGAATCTTATTTTTGTAATCTTTTGTCAATCACTGCAAACGTAATATGGTGAAGTGTTTGACGATTCGGGAATCTTTCACTGTACACTGTGCAACAGCTCAACAGTTTATCCTGCAACACCTAATATTAAACGCATGTTGGCAAGCTCATTGAATGAATATTTCATATTTAATAAAACGGTATTAGTAAAAAACTTCTTCCTAAATAAACTAATGGAACTAAATTTTAAAAAACTAACAAATCAATTAAAGCAGAATAATAATATGTCGTCAACTAAAGCAAATGACAATAATAACATTACCCGATAGCCACAGGAGTCAACATTTTATTTCCATTGCTTACTGAACTCAAAGATTTCCGTAACACTGTTACGCAAACCGAAACATATAGAAGTGCAAATATGTAATGCCATTTTTCTCAAGAATGGTTTTCTGTAGGCAATTTTCTCAAGACACAATAGATCAAATAAATGCGGCAAAATTTAACGCGATCAAAAACCAAAAATTTTTATTTAACTTATAGTCCACAGTACAGGCCCCCTCTGGAAAGTTAATTACCACATACTTTATAACTCCTGAGGAGCTTCGTTTTGACGAGTCTACCACATTTTTCCTCTGCGACTTTTCTAGATTCCTCCGCTTTTCCACTCGGAAAAGTCCAAAAACATGGCAATTTCCCGGCGTCTTGAAAAGTCAAGACCACATCTTTTATTTTTAACTGAAGTAACTGGAAATTTTGTTGCAAATTGAAAATCAATTACCACATAGGTAATTTTTAGTAAAATTAATTGTAAATAATTAATTTAGTCAAAAAGTATTGTCCGACAAATTTCAAGCCGCGTTTTTTCAGTCCGACAGCTGGAAATCGGAATTTTCACGGGGTATGAAAAATCGATTACCACATATCTAATTTTCATTTTTTCCACTTTTAAATTTACTGTACAAAATAGTGATATAAGTGTCCGACGATTTAATGTCCGCAAATTATTAAAAAATCAATAAATCAATAAACGTGATGAAATTTAATTTTTTCACTCCAAAAATTTCATATTTATAAATGGTTATTAATTATTATTATGTAAATTATTATTTGTTTCAAATAAATAATTATAATATTGCTTATTTTATG
>NW_019417383.1:17875-19859 GCF_000390285.2 Anoplophora glabripennis | reverse complement strand
TTCGACTTTAAGTTAACATTAAAACGCAAATACTTTTTTGTTACATTCATTGGGGAAAATCGCGAGAAACGTAACTTTATGTAATTCAAGATGGTGGAAACGCCCACTGGCGGCCATCTTGGAAACTTGAAAATAATTTCCAGCATTTTCCCTTGCCCACTTTACCTATAAAATTTTTTACCGTAGCTCTCTACGATCATTAGTTTCTGAGATACAGCCGCTTACCTCGCTTATTTGCCCACCCTGTACAATTTTATTTTCTAAAAATAATGTACTCTTGTTAGAACTTCCTAATGTGGACGATTTGCGAGAAAAAAGGCTTTTAATTAAACTCTTACAATATTACACTATAAATTAAGTGACTTTTCTCAAAGTAAGCTTGAGCTTTGAGAAGAGGAGATAGACATATAGCTCATATGACAAAAAATTCTTATTTTTTGTCGTCCTCACCCCCCTGTATTTACGGGAGGTCTTTCTGAAACACCCTGTATTGTATATTTATATGGAATTTTGCTTAATACATGAAAATACCTTATTAGAAATTATAAATACGTGCACATTTTTTACGAAATTTTTTTCATAATTTTTTGTCGGACTGACGATTTTCTGATATATTTTTGTCGGACATTACAATTTTTGCTCATAAAAAACACTTTTCTCTCGTGTGTTAGTTTTGTCCGACATGAGGTAATCGATTTATCATACCTCGTGAAAATTCCGATTTCCAGCTGGCGGACTGGAAAAACGCGACTTGAAATTTGTCGGACAATACTTTTTGACTGAATTAATTATTTACAATTAATTTTACTAAAAATTACCTATGTGGTAATTGATTTTCAATACCGTTATTTTGGCATGTTTCGACCGGTAGACACGTNATGTCCGCAAATTATTAAAAAATCAATAAATCAATAAACGTGATGAAATTTAATTTTTTCACTCCAAAAATTTCATATTTATAAATGGTTATTAATTATTATTATGTAAATTATTATTTGTATCAAATAAATAATTATAATATTGCTTATTTTATGCTTACAAATTTAAGTTATAAACAAATGAAGTTATTTTTGAGGCGATTAATACTCTTAGTGCATAATGCATTTCTAAATAAATATTATACTTGATATAAAAATCCTTTTTTTCTTTACAAAAATTTTCCTATTTTTCTAAAAGAAAATCCCAAAACTTTTGTGCATAATTTTTTTACATCATACATACTTTTTAGAAATCGTTTAATTCTTTTCTCGATATTTATTTGGCTAAATTGAGCATATAGAGATTTACAATTACAAGAATAAAACGAAGAATATATACAGCGTATTTCAGAAAGACCTCCCGTAAATAAAGGGGGTGATAGTACGACCAAAAATGAGAATTTTTTGTCTTATGAAATATATGTCTATCTCCTCTTGTTTTCGAGATACAGAGACAAAATAAAATTTTTTAAATAACATTTTTATGAAAATTTTCAAACGGTGCGAAATATTTTTATGAAATTTGGTAGTCCGAGGTTTTTAAGGGTGCCAAATACGCTAGTCTAATTATTTTTTGTATATTTCATAGAAATCGCTAGTTATGCTACATTCTTATTACAATTTAAGTTATATTTTTTTAAGGTTAGGTTTTTTACCAGTCGGGCTCTAATTTCTATTGTACAATTTTATTTTCTAAAAATAATGTACTCTTGTTAGAACTTCCTAATGTGGACGATTTTCGAGAAAAAAGGCTTTTAATTAAACTCTTACAATATTACACTATAAAATAAGTGACTTTTCTCAAAGTAAGCTTGAGCTTTGAGAAGAGGAGATAGACATATAGTTCATATGACAAAAAATTCTTATTTTTTGTCGTCCTCACCCCCTGTATTTACGGGAGGTCTTTCTGAAACACCCTGTATTGTATATTTATATGGAATTTTGCTTAATACATGAAAATACCTTATTAGAAATTATAAATACATGTGCACATTTTTTACGAAATT
>NW_019417383.1:8698-12890 GCF_000390285.2 Anoplophora glabripennis | reverse complement strand
TGGAGACTAGATAAGGAGGGAAAAAATGAAAATCAGATATGTGGTAATCGATTTTTCATACCCCGTGAAAATTCCGATTTCCAGCTGTCGGACTGAAAAAACGCGGCTTGAAATTTGTCGGACAACAATACTTTTTGACTGAATTAATTATTTACAATTAATTTTACTAAAAATTACCTATGTGGTAATTGATTTTCAATACCCTGTTATTTTGGCATGTTTCGACCGGTAGACACGTCAATGTCGGAAGAATTTCTGTCGGACAAATTTAAATCGGCATTTGCAACAAAATTTCCAGTTACTTAAAAATAAAAGATGTGGTCTTGACTTTTCAAGACCCCGGGAAATTGCCATGTTTTTGGACTTTTCCGAGTGGAAAAGCGGAGGAATAGAGAAAAGTCGCAGAGGAAAAATGTAGTAGACTCGTCAAAAGGATGCTCCTCAGGAGTTATAAAGTATGTGGTAAACAACTTTCCAGGGGGGAGCCTGTACTGTGGACTATTATTTTCATAGATTGTAATTATATTGTCGTGAATATGCAGTTAAACGTTGTCGGTGAAATTTGCAGACACCCTGTATATTCCAGCTAAATTTTACAGATGTGCTTCAACGTGTTTCAATTATCCTTTGAAGAATACTACTTTATAATATGACAAACATCTGGCTTCAGTTAACTGACTTAAAGCAGGTGAATTCATAAATGCACCCTATGACAAATTAGTTCAACAAAATTATGATAGTAGGAATGATCCGTTTTCTCCTTGAGGGAGTTCCAGCTTAATGTATAACGTAATAGGTAATAACAAACTTTAGGTTACACCACATTGGAAGCAGGTTTACTGCTTATGGGTTACCAGCACAATGCTGTTTAAATACTCTTAAAGTTTTAGCATATTTTACTATACCACCAAAGCTGATGCTATTTTAATAAAGTATCCTGAACAATCCTTATGGAAAGTGGCTTTCGGCAAATTTTATTGAAACTTTGCTATGTGATAGTTCTGATTACGTGGATCGAGTCTCAATGGGCACAAAATCTGAGTCTTTTGTTTTGGACCCACAGCCCCTGAAAGTTGAATTTTTCCCTTTATGCTGCATAGTAAGAATACAGCAATGATTATTTTTTGTAAAATTACATTACAATAATAGTAAATGGACCTTGTCCAATCGATTAGAGATGTTTTCAAGTTCCGGTTCTGACTGGAAGTAGCCTTTCACGGGAATCGGCACGAAGTTAACGTCAAAAGTCACTTAGGGCTCAAAAAACACATTTTAGTAAAAAAAATTTAAACAAGTTTCACATTTTTCGGTGTTGAATCGAAATCCGTAATAAAAAAATATATTATTTTATTTGAAAAAACTGACTTCTGGTCCGAATAGGCTACTTCCGGTCAGAACCGGAAGTTGAAAACATTGCTGTATTCTTACTATGCAGTGTAAGAGGACAAAATTTCATCTTTTAGGGGCCGTAGGTCCAAAACAAGGGACTTTCAGACTGCGATCAGAACTCGCATAGCAAGTTAAAAAAAAATAAAAATTTGTCATATGGATTGTGTGGGGTCCTTTAATATGATTAACCACCATATATTTGGTATACACATTTAAAAATATATTATAATTTTCAGAACCTATACCTAAGCATATGAAAGCTGGTATGTTCTTCTAGAAAAAGATTTTTACCTAATTCATTTAATCCACAGAATTGAATTAATTTTTCATAGATACTTGGATTTCGAAAATCCTTCCTTTTCTGTATTACTGCATTCATATCCAATTGCTGATTTTGCATTTTTTCATACAACTTTGTAATTTTCTCTTGCAACTCAATCGAACAGTGGCCAGGTGGTTCTGGTGGTATAATACCATCTTCATCATCAGTCACCTGTTCTTCACCTTTTTTTTCATCTGAAATCATAATAACTCGATGGGGTACTTCATCCTCTGGCTCACCTTCTTCATCGGACGCTATAGTATCATCATGGTAAGAAACAAGTTTAGCAACTTTTGTTGTAACTCTAATTGGTGCAGGACTAGTTGGACGAGATGAAGCATTAGATTTATTATCAGAAGTTGAACCACTTGGTGACTTCAATGTCACGATACCCTCGTCATGATTTTGTTCCTCATTTCCTTCTTCCTCTCCTTCCGAATCTGTATAAGTAGCTGTTAGAGAAGCTAAAGCAGATGTTGTCATTTTGAAAATTAAAAAAAAAAAAATATGTACGAGTATCTAGCGAAAGATCTTTTATATACACACAAAACGGTAAAACCACTAATTTTTTTTAGGTAAATATATTCAGTCACGTTAAATAATCCTTCAATTAGTCTTATTTTCCCACTAATCTGAAATTATTATATTGTCTATTGTTATCCACAACACAAAATTTAATAAATAATTAATAAACAAATAAACATAAACATAACCAGGCACTCTGTTTCCTGTTTTGTGCTAGCATAGATCAAATAAAGTATATCCACAGCTTAATACAGCTGGAAGAGTCCGTGTCGGCGCCTTTGATGTGGCGGTCGAGAACCAAGCGAGACGGAATCGTGCTAACTCTCACAGATTAAGCGGAATTGTCGGGGCTGGATTAAAATAATTTTTATTATTGTAATAAAATATTTAGTTTCTACCTGACAGTACCGTAGTAGGTAATATTAATAATATGAAATTTGAATTAGAATATTACGTGGAATGACATTAACAGTAGAAAATAGGTATTTTAGATAGGTAATAAGTTTTGTACTTGGAGTTAATACGGATTATTAAAAGAAAACTTGAAGAGTAATTAAAATTCCTTGTTGTAAGTTCCTGTTTACTGCCGTAATCCTTAAAGAAGAAAATGGTTAAAATCGCGTTTTTTTCGAACAAAAAATCGTTAATATCTCGAAAACGGTAGATTTTAGAGAAAAGTTATGAACATTTTTGTTCAGGATACCCCAAAAAGCCTATAAAAATGTATTTCGAGCGAAAAAAACGAAAATTACGAATTTGATTAAAAAAAAATGTTTAAACAATTTTTGACCATTAGTAACGTCTGGCAACAAACGGATATGATTGAAGGGTTATTTTTTTAGTAAGATTATGAAAAAAAATTCGAATGAGAATCATGTTCCTAGCGGGAGCAACGATACAGCCTGGACTAATACTTACACATATTATAAAACATACCTACAATATAATGTACAAAAAAATATAATAACGTAATATATAGTATTAAAAATATAATCATTACAGATTTCTCTATTATTATAAGCTTATTTTTTGAATATTCCTAAAATTTTCTTTTATAGTTTATAACGTATAATAAATTCTAACCCTTATATATAACCTAAGTACAAATTCTTTCGGAAAAGAATGACACGGATGACTAAAAGGTGGTCTTTTAATTAATTCAAGAAATGTGCTTCAAATGTTATTTTTTGTGGATAATAGTTCAAAATTATCTTGAAATATTTTGGCATTTGCAATTGTCCAAATAAGGTATCTTCATTTTCATTATTATATAAAATAAAAATAAATCAACGAAATTATACCCACGCCTATGATTGCAATTCTTACTACTCGTTGCCGTTACTCGCCTGAACGAACGCCAAAACCGTATTTTCCACTGGAAGGCGGGCCATAAACGCTGCGCGGCGGAATCGACGCTAACCGTTCCCGCCAAGACAGTTGTGGAGCTGTATTAAGCTGTAATATATCTATGTCTATTAGGGTTTTCCACTGGTAAAACTAGTGCAACCTAAGTTAACTAAGTGCAATTTTATGTAGGGATGGGCGAAAAACATCGATACTTTTTAAACATCGATGTTAGGAGGTAGTTATCGATGCGCGCGCCATTATTCCATGGCTAGAAATTGGCCTCAATGATTTGGGATCGAGGGGGATTATCCCTCTTTATCCTGCCTCATCTCGTGTAGGCCTGGACAGCCTTCGTAGGTGGGCCCCATCCGTCGTCTACCCCGACCGCAAATGCGGCCGGTGTAGGCGCTTTGTGGGACCTCCTTTTGTCCTGGCTGGGCCCCGCCGGCTAGGGCCCTTTCTTCTGGCGCTCTTCTTGCTTCGCCGGCTCGTCTGTGTAAACCCCGGGGGTAGTGTCATGTTTATGTGTGGTATGGTTGGGTAGGGTAGTGCGGCTATGCAGCCTGGGATGCGCTTTGCTAAGGTGGCCCTTAGGCTAGCGCGGGAGGG
>NW_019417383.1:950-4885 GCF_000390285.2 Anoplophora glabripennis | reverse complement strand
TTAGTCGTGTGGGGATGCCCCATTACGGGGGCGTACGTGTCTTTTGGTGTATTTGTCTGTCTGGTATATTGTTTGTCGGGGGTCGCAATTTTAAAGAAATGTATTGTAAAGTAATGCAAATAACTGATAAATAAGTAAAAGTGGGACTTACCTGGGCATAACCCCGACACAGGTACTTGTAACAAAGATGCCGACGGCTTCTATGCTTAAGCCGGGGATTAGGTCGATGATTAAGAGGACAGAAGGGGATTCTTTCCAGGTAGCCTTAATAAAGGCAGGTAGAATTTGCTCCTTGCATTACACTTTCACAAAACACGTGTGCTCTGCTCGGCTGCCCGCTCTGAACTCAGTTATCGATGCAAAACAATCGATTTCTTTTGAAAGCGATATATCGAAGGATATCGATATTGTCTCTAGAAATAACGTTTAATATTCAGAACAAATTTTTGGATAAATATTTACAGTTTTAATCCAATTTAGTTGTCTTCAATTTCAATAAACAATACAAAACAAATAATAATCTACAAATCTGTGTGATTTTGATTTTTTTAGTTTGTCGTTTATAGCACAGAACCGTTTGCGTTACTGATCTGTGGAAAATTAAAATTGTCTAATTTTGTGATGTTCAATGTTCAGTGTTCAGTGAGGATTCACGAAAAGAATGTCGAGTTGGTACTATGGCTGTGCTATGGTACTTGCAAATTTTTTAAATTTCTTTCTTTATTTACTAAATTTTTACGAATAATCAATCCTTCGCTGATCATTTCGTATTGGTTATGGTAAGTAATAGTAAAGTCTGTAAATAGAAAATAATTTTGTTTTGTATGTAACAGACTTCAATCTTTCGAAACTAGTTGAATTCAGATCATAGAAAACAAAATTATTGCACTAGTAACACTCGTAACTCAGTTCCGAGCGGGCAGCCGAGCAGAGCGAGCTGACGTGTTTTGTGAAAGTGTAGTGCAAGGAGCAACCTCCCCTTATTAAGGCTACCTGGAAATAATCCCTTTCTTTCCTCTTAATCGCCGATCTAATCCCCGGCTTAAGCATAGAGGCCGTCGGCATCTTTGTTACAGGTACCTGTGCCGGGGTTATGCCCAGGTAAGTCCCACTTTTACTTATTTATCAGTTATTTGCATTACTTTAGAATACATTTCTTTAAAATTGCGACCACCGACAAACAATATACCAGACAGACAAATACACCAAGACACGTACGCCCCCGTAAGGGGGCATCCCCGCACGACACACACACACACGCACGCACGCACACACACACATACACAAAATGTCGGACTCGGAAAACGAGGAGAACATATACATATACATGGACGATACAGACAGCGAAAGACCCTCTTCAAGAGTCTCCGCTTCACCAAAAAACATGACCACTAAAACAGATTTATACGAACAGTTACAAACACAAAAACATGAAAACGAGACGCTAAAACAACAAATACACGAACTGACAGAACAAAACACCCGACAATACCAACAAATACTAACCATGACACAGCAAATCGTCGATTTGCAAAAAACAATTAAACTTTCGGACGAAAACACCACTAAATTACACCAAAAACTCGACAAACTCATTAACAAACAAATGACAGACAATATACCCCAGACAGGCACACACACACACCCCCCACACACACACCCCACACACACACGCACAGAGAAACGCAAAAAACACACAGCGGAATCCTCTAGCGAGGACGAAGCCCCCAGACTTAAAAAATCAGACAAAACAAACAAAACACGACCACAAACACCAAACACGCGCCCCCCGACACCTACACCCTCCACAAGCGCCCTACAAAATACCCCACAAAACACACAAAAACAGACAGACAAAACCAAACAAGTCCCCCCGGTAATCTTGCGAAAGCAAGAACGGTGGACGCAAGTACAAAAAATACTCACGACACTTAACATTAACTACACAAAAGCCAAATTGACTAAAGACGGTATAGCCATATACCCAAACACACCTAATGACCACAGACTATTGACAAAGACACTGACAGACAAAGGCGAGGAGTACCACACCTTCACCCTCAGCGAAGAAAAAACGCTGAGGGTGGTGATACGCGGAATACCTGCGGGTGTTTCGCCAAGTGAGGTCCAACTCGACCTCGCAAGACAAGGGTTCCCCGGCGCAATAGTGCACCGCATGGCGAGCCGTCAAAATAAACAGGAAATGCCCCTGGTCCTAGTTCAGGCCCCACAGGACCAGGAGGACATCCTGAAGGTAACCCGCTGCTGCTCGCTCGTGGTTCGAGTAGAGCTGCAGCGAAAGCAGCGGGTTGCCACACAGTGCCACCGGTGCCAGCGGTTCGGCCACGGCCAGACCCGGTGCACAGCTGAGCCAAAGTGCGTAAAATGTGGCGAAAACCACAGCACGCACGTATGCAAAAAGGCCAAAGACACGCCCGCCAGGTGTGCAAATTGCGCCGGGCCACACCCCGCCAGCTATATGGGGTGCCCTCAGTACCCCAAAGCTAAAAACACAAAAACACAAAACACAGACACACACACGACACAAAACACTACACAAACACACAGACAGCCCCTCCTACCCACCCCAAACACAACCCCAGGACGCACATACGCTGACATGACCAGAAAAACACAAAACACACAAAAACAAAAACACAACACCTCACCACACGCACACACAGACACGACACCCTCCCAACCGGGCGCGGCGGCCCTGATTGACGCAACAAAGCGTCTTCAGGACTTCTGCGTCCAGCTGACGACCATGGTGTCGAATATGCAAAAATTATTCGACTTCTAATGGCTCGTCGGCCCTCCCAACCCTCCTCGCTGAGAATTTCGTCCTGGAACCTTGACGGGTTCCGGGCCAAAAAAACGGAACTCGTGGACATCTTGAACCGTCTAAACATAGACGTTATGGCTGTCCAGGAGACCTACCTCAGCGAGGCATCCCGTACCTCCATCCCTGACTATGACATATACAGACATGACAGAAACCGTAACGGGGGTGGTGTTGCACTCATAGTAAAGAAGTGCATCGACCACTATCCGCTGCAGCGGCTCCAAACTCAAAACACAGAGGCCGTGGCGATAGCGGTGAGATCGCTACGGCATGGAGACGTTGCGGTGGTGTCCTGTTACCACCCACCCAGACTACCACTACTTGACAATGACTTAGACAAAATCCTTTCCTGGCCCCAGACAATTGCCATCGGGGACTTCAACGCGAAGTCCCCCATATGGCACAGCGGGACGACGACCACAAGAGGTCGCGTCCTGCTGAATTACCAAGACAGACACGACGACTTGACTATACTCGGACCGACAGAACCGACACATTACGGACCCGTAGGACGCCCCGACGTTATCGACATTGCCCTCTTAAAATCTATACCGTTAAATGCCCAAATATCCATCCAATACGAAGGGTCTTCCGCCCACAATCCAATATTTCTGGATCTGGGGCGAAGACAGAGATATGAAAACACCTTCACGAGGAGGTTCACTGACTGGGAGCGCTTCCGAGCAGTAATGCAAGGAAACACACACACACACATACACACTCCCCATACCCTCCTTGCCCCTCCCCTCCCGCAATAGCCTAAGGACCACCTTAGCAAAGCGCATCCCAGGCTGCAAAGCCGCACTACCCTACCCAACCATACCACACATAAACATGACACCACCCCCCGGGGTTTACACAGTCGAGCCGGCGAAGCAAGAAGAGCGCCAGAAGAAAGGGCCCTAGCCGGCGGGGCCCAGCCAGGACAAAAGGAGGTCCCACAAAGCGCCTACACCGGCCGCATTTGCGGTCGGGGTAGACGACGGATGGGGCCCACCTACGAAGGCTGTCCAGGCCTACACGAGATGAGGCAGGATAAAGAGGGATAATCCCCCTCGATCCCAAATCATTGAGGCCAATTTCTAGCCAT
>NW_019417383.1:0-599 GCF_000390285.2 Anoplophora glabripennis | reverse complement strand
GCAGGCTAATGGGCCGGTAGTTGGATGGGATGGTGTGATCTTTGTTGGGTTTTGGGATAAGGATTATGTTTGCTGTTTTCCAGCGGGTAGGGAAGTGTCTTAGTCTGAGTGTCGCGTTTGTTATGTTTAGTAGAGCCATGAGATCCTTGTGTTGTAGTCGTTTAAGTGTCGTGTCGTTTAAGTGTCGACGCGTCGGGCCGCGCGCTCAGCCACTATCTCGAATTCCTCGTCTTCGTCGGGCAGCTGAGGCAGTCTCACTGCAGTTGCAGGCTGTCGGCGAAAGCCTCGGCCTTTTCCTGGTTCGTGTATCCAGGAACCCATCTCCTGGAATCGACAAACACGATACCTGGGCGTGACGATGGACCAGCGTCTCACGTGGAAACCGCACATTGTAGAGACGGTGGCGCGAGCGAAAGCCACCAGGGCTAGGCTCTATCCCTTACTCAAAGGTGGAAACACCCTCAGTTTAAGGAATAAGCGAACGCTTATCAAGGTGGTACTTCTACCGCAGCTAACCTACGACTCCACGGCGTGGGGTCACGCGGCAAAAAGCCACTTAAAGTCATTACAGGCTGTGGAAAACATAGCCCTCCGCACGG
>NW_019417382.1:108713-110852 GCF_000390285.2 Anoplophora glabripennis | reverse complement strand
AGAAAACACGTCCGCTCAGTTCGGCCGCTCGCTCGAGAATGATTGCATTAGATGTCACCGCGAAATTTCTGTTTTGTGAGAAGGTAGAAAGGTGGAAATTCCAGGACTTTTGACTGAAACGGTACAAATTCCATGACTTTTTGGTATTTTGCATCAAATTCCCTGAAATCCAGGTCAGTTAATACAAATTTTCTTTATAAAATAAGTACTTTAAAAATTCCCTTCGTATGTTCTCCAAATTATTTATGTGAACTACAGTTCCACACAATATATGCATATTCCAATCTAGACCTCACAAACGAATTATATAAAATAAATAACGTACTATGATCCAAGAAATCTTTACCATTTTGAGTAATGAATCCTAAATTTTTGTATGAGGTCTTCAAAATCCTATCAACATGTTCAACAAACGAAAGCTTACAATCAAATGCAATCCCTAAATCTTTAATGTACATCTAAATATACATCATTAATGGGGTAACCATGGTTCAATGGGTGTATTTGTCTACTAAATGACATAACATTATATTTTTTAGAATTCAGTGGAAGTTTATGAGCTATACACCAATGTTGAACTAAATTTAAGAGCAGGATTACGAGAGCTAAAGTCGTAACACTTCTTAGATGGCGATTGGATGCCCTTTTCCTAATTTCTTGCATAAATTTGAGAACCCAATTTTCAGGCGAGAATCTACTCGACGGTAACTCTCCATTGATATAATCTAGCCATTCGCCAGTAGATGGTACTGATTAGCATACATTAAATAATGCAAACATGTCATTATAGATGTCCTCGTACACGGCATCGGCAATAAGAAGTTTAAAAAAACGCCATACAATTTGCACAAAAAACGGGAACCGTGTTTTTATAAAGTTTGGTTATTTCATTTTTATTTCATTTATGATATTGATCTGTCCTGCGTCGTTTGACATCGTAAATATTATTCTAGCGTGTGAGTTGTGTATTGTACTGATTACTTTTTTATTAATTAGTTATTATTATATATTAGTTATTATTATTATGATTAGTGACCTTTGTGTTGTGAACTATATTTACTGTGTTTATTATTTATTGTGTGTTTATTTCGCAATGCCGAAAAGCTTAGGAAAAACTAAAAAAAGGTCAAAACGTGCTAAATCACTTAAATTAATCTGGAAAGAAAGACACCAAAATTTGTAAAATATTAAATAGTTTTAAATAGATAAAAATGCATAAATTTACTCTTTTTAGATATAGGACTTCTACGGAATTTAGAGAAAGAGAGATAATTCAGAGAATATTAGGTACAGTATTACATCAATAATGATTAACGAACAAATAATTTTTATTCGAGTCTAGTATACTAGCGACTAGCGGTCGAGACTAGTTTTCTAGATTTTTGTTTTTCTAAAATATAACCTGTACGTTTAGCCCAGGGATATGAGGAAAATGCCGTGACTGTCGAGTAGCCAAGGATCTGTAAAGTTTTTCATAAAATTTGGGTGAATTTTATTATAATATGTGCAAAACCCACACACCATCAGGTGAGGTTTTTTAATAATTAACAATAAAAGGACTAAAATAACCCAAAATATAACTTTTTGGCCTACCAGAAAAAAAACGATAATTTTTATTATAATGTGAAAATAGCCAACTTGTAGGGAATAAAAAATCCTTTAAAATGGCGGTTTTTAAAATCCGATACGATAATTTGTTGCTAAATAAACAATAAGTTTTGCAAAAGTCATCGTACGTCTTTGATATTGCACAAATAGTTGGCTTTTATAGTCCTTAAAATGTGATTAAAATTTCAGACCGATTCATCCAATAGTTTTTTCAAAATTCTAAATGTTTATCCCAGATGCATTATTTTTGCAATACCCTGACACGCAAAATTACTAAGATATTTTAATTCTGCGGGTGTCATATGAAAGAGAAACACTTCTTTTATTGGAAGAAATTATTTTATTGCAAAAAAATTGTTTTTTGCCACTGCAAAAACGTACCACAAAAACACTGTCATTTTTGTCTTATAAACAATTAGAATAAATTTGTTGCCAGTATATTTAGAGATTATTTTTCCACATTCGTAAAACTGGAATTTTTACACAAATTAGAAAAAAAAAGTTGCTGTAACTTAATTTGGGGCAAAGTTA
>NW_019417382.1:89336-104572 GCF_000390285.2 Anoplophora glabripennis | reverse complement strand
AATGGTTAAGTTTGATACTGGCTCCATCTGGACTAGAAGCTCCAAACATTCATATTTGTTGTTCTCTTTGGTGCGTATCTCTACTAATGACATTTAAATAAATGGCTACCAAAGAAATAATTTCACAAAAATCTAGACATTGCTGGTAATACTGCATAATTCAGTCTAATATTTTGCAGGTCAGTTCCTCAAATCTGTACGAAGGAGATGTAAAATTATAATAAAGATCTATGACATAAAATTTCAATTTGTTATTATACTTTATTTATCCATAATTTCAATAATACAAATTATTTTGCAATAAAAAATATGTCAACTCCTAGCTCAATACCTTATCTATGTAGGCCACATATAATTTTCTCAGAAAATAGTGTTTTTTGAAAAGACTATGGTGAAGGTCTGTTTTCAGAAAATATCTTTGTTCCCCTCTTAAAGCATTTTGCAGCCATTCACAGTCCTTAGGTCTCAATCCTCGTATACTTCATATCATTAAAAAATTGACATCAATGGAATTTATGTCACCCAAAAACAGTAGAGATCCCAGGACTGAACCCTGAGGTACTCCTGACAGTACTCTTATTACTTGTGATTTGAACCACCCTTGTTGTACATATTGCGTTCTATCAGCCAAGTATGACACAGACACACTAAATTCTCAGACAATCCGTAACCAGCTAGTCTTTTCAATCAAAATTTTGTGATTCAGTATATGGAAGGCCTTCGAGAAATCTATGTATATAATATCAACCTGCCCCCGATTATCCAGAACATCCGCGACATATTCAGTAGCACACATAAGATTAATTGTAGTAGATTTTCCGTTCATAAAACTATGCTGATTTATGGTTACAATATTTTTGACATGGTTGTAGATACAATGATATATATTCTCAAAGACCTTACAGAAACCACATATTAGGAAACTTCCTAGATTTCAATATTAAATTAAATATGACAGTGAGAGGACGAATAAAGGTGCTTGTTTTGTATTACTGTCTTTATCTATTTTGTTTTAGGATACATGTAGCTGACTGGGTGTACCCCGGCGTAATTTGTACACTTGGCAGGGATGTCTTTTGACTTTTTGCACTCATGCGTGATGTGTCTTCCTGGTCTGCCATATTGGGCAATAAAAATTGATATCTGAAGAAAGTGTTGGCAGTTCGAAATATTGAATGAGCATGAACATAAAATGCTTACGCCTACATTTATCACAATTTTCAATTAATTAATAAAGTGCCTGTCTAAACGGGATGAAAATTAGATAACTAATGTATTAAAATAAAATTGCTAAGTGTTTATTAATTTTTTGTTGAAATAAAATACCTAATAACAAATTACACATATTTAATTTTACATTTTTTATATTAAGTTCTACTAAAATTTTTATTAATAGATTTTATGTGATAGTAAATTCGCGGAATTACAAGTTAGGTACTTTATTAAATAGTCCAAAGGAAAATTTGGACAGGGATGTTGAACTGTAGGTACATCTTTACAAAAATTATAAATGGTGTTTCCTGGGTAGTTACAAATACAATTATCAATCAAATTTGTTATCTAACTGAGTAATGAACATAGAAAATAAGTCATTTTAGGGATAGTAAACTTCCAAAAGGTGTTATACTAGTTATGTAAATTTGAAATCATTTTATCCATGCATTATTAATTCTGGGCGTCCACATTTTTCTATCGACATGTAAAAGAACAATTTATATTATAAAAATGTAATATTAAAACAGTTTTTATAAGAAAGGACCCCGCACAAATCTTATGGAAATTGGGTCCCGGTCAAATTCGCTGAATTTTTGATATGTGATAGAGTTCATCATACTGGTCAATTGTCTCAATGGCCACAAAGCTCAAAAATGGATAGTTTGGCCGGTACAGAGCTTTAAAGCTCCGAATATCCTCCACGGATTTATGTATATGCGCAGTGTGTATAGACTTTTGAAATAGCCTATTTCATTTTTTTTATTATCTAGGTTTATATTTTTGAGGTTGCTGAATTCAGATCTGTTGTTAGATTTTCAAAATTGACAGTTGGCAGCTGTCAAATAGCTGTCAATGTGCTATAATAAAGCCAAAAACTTGTTTTTTTATGTTTTATCTTTCTTTTTTTTTAGTTCGATAAGTTCAAAGACGATATCAAATCAATAACAATGACTATCGGCAGCTGTCATTTAGCTGTCAACAATTCTTCAAAGTCCGGTAATAAAGTCAAAAAATTATTTTTTGTTTATAACTTCAAGTTTTTTAGATAAGTGAATATAAATATGATATAAAATTATGTAGTCATCAGCTTACAGCTGTCAACAAGCTGTCAACTAACTGTCAAAATGCAATAATAAAGTCAAAAAGTTACTTTTTTTAAAAAGCTTTAAGTTGCTTAGATCACTGAGTTCAAAAGTGATGTCATAAACTTATATCATGTTTGATTTCTTATCCACAAAGTTAAGCACAAAAAATAAGTTACTTGCTCTATTATTGCATTTTGACAGTTAGTTGACAGCTTGTTGACAGCTGTAAGCTGATGACTACATAATTTTATATCATATTTATATTCACTTATCTAAAAAACTTGAAGTTATAAACAAAAAATAATTTTTTGACTTTATTACCGGACTTTGAAGAATTGTTGACAGCTAAATGACAGCTGCCGATAGTCATTGTTATTGATTTGATATCGTCTTTGAACTTATCGAACTAAAAAAAAAAAAAAATAAAACATAAAAAAACAAGTTTTTGGCTTTATTATAGCACATTGACAGCTATTTGACAGCTGCCAACTGTCAATTTTGAAAATCTAACAACAGATCTGAATTCAGCAACCTCAAAAATATAAACCTAGATAATAAAAAAAATGAAATAGGCTATTTCAAAAGTCTATACACACTGCGCATATACATAAATCCGTGGAGGATATTCGGAGCTTTAAAGCTCTGTACCGGCCAAACTATCCATTTTTGAGCTTTGTGGCCATTGAGACAATTGACCAGTATGATGAACTCTATCACATATCAAAAATTCAGCGAATTTGACCGGGACCCAATTTCCATAAGATTTGTGCGGGGTCCTTTAAGATTACCTATATAAAAAGTAATAATTATACAATTAATTGCTCTTCTTTAGGAAAGCGAAAAAAAAATGTATGTTTTTATTTTCTTTCTTGCATTTCCGATACTGATTTAGACATTCTTTGTAACTGCAAATCATTGTTAATGAAAATGCCAAAGTTTTAAAAATAAATAACAATAAATCCACTGTAAACAACTTTTTTAAACACTCCAATACAGCTAACGGCAACAATGTTTACAAAATAGCTAATATATGATTTATACAATTATACGTAACAAAAACCACGCGGAGATAAAATATGTTCGGAAGTATTCAGGCTTCATCGGTAATGTATTTAATTCGCAGATAAAAACCGTTCATACGAGTAGCATCATTTTATAGGCAAATAATCAAACATTCTATTTTACTCTACAAAATTTATATATCCTTAAAGTTTTGTATTTCATATTTATTCTGTTTATTGCCGAAATAATAGTAAATCTGAAAATATCATCTTACGTTGTCACACAGTTCTGTTTGGAAATACGCATGCGTTCAGTCCCTTTAACTGGGATGTATCTCCATTCGTGTTGCACAAAGTAGCTCTATCTCTCTAAGTGTCGCATATGGGCATATGGGTTAGATATGTGGCCTGAACTAAGACCAGTTGCATCTCTTGTCGGTTTTCCTTGCTTGCCATACACTGCACTATTGCGCCGGGGAGCCCTTGTTGTGAGAGGTCGAGTTGAACCTCACTTGACGAAATACCCGCGAATATTTCACTTCACCTTCACCTCATCACCTTCACTGTTTTTTCTTCGCTGATGGTGAAGGTGTGATAGTCCCCGCCTTTGTCAGTCAATGTTTTGTTAATTGTCTGTGGTCTGTTGGGGTGTTGGGGCCACACTGTCTTTAGTCAGTTTGGCCTTGTTGTAGTTTATGTTTTGTGTCATCAGTAGTTTTTATGTGTCCAGCGTTCCTATTTTCGTAGGACTACTGGGGGGACTTGTGGGGGTTTGCCTGTCTGTTTTTGTGTTTTTTGTTGTGTGCTTGTGGTTGTTTGGGGGCGTGTATTGTGGTTTGTTTTGTTTGTATGATTTTTTTGTATTTGGGGGTTTCGTCTTCGCTAGAGGGCTCTATCGTGTCCTTTTTGCGTTTATCTGTGCATGAAGGGGCAGGGGTGGGTGCGGAAATGTATGTTTTGGGTGTTGTCTTGTGTTTGTTTGTTAATTAGATTGTCTTGACAAGTTTTTTGTGTAGTTGGATTGTGCTTTCGTCTGATTGGGTTAGTATTGTTTGCATGTCAGACATTTGTTTTGTCCGTGTTTGTAAGCTTTGTCGTTTTGTTCGGTTTGCATATTTGTCTTCTCAGCGTTTAGATTTCTACGTTGTCGTGGTTAAAGTCTGTCATGTTTGTTTTTCTATGTATAATTGTTTGAGTGTTTGTGTTTGTCGTGTTAGGGGCTCCCCTTTCGGGGCGTACATGTTGTTTTGTATTTTTCTCGTCTGTTATGTTATTTGTCGGAGTCCCAATTGTAAAGGAATTATATAACAATAAAAGTATAACTACCTACTAAATAATAAGGAGACTTATCCGCTTAGTCGATTGGTGTGACGCCTCCGTTTCGCTGTTCCTCGTACTAGACACTCACTGCTTCACTGCACAAAACACGTACGTACAGCTCGGCTGCTCGCTCGGATCTGCTTTCGGTTCAAAGTCGAAATACTCCAGATCTGATATGGTCCTATCTCTGTTGACTGATTATAGTCCTTTTTTTGTGCCGGGTGATGGTTTGAGTTCACTTGTAGTTATGCGCGCGTGTATATAGTGTATGTGATAATTTTAGATTATTTTACCTTATAACGGAACTCTACTATATTTATACACAGGAATGATATATGCCATATATCTCTTAAAGATACATATAAGTTATTTTAAAATAAGTTTTACCTGGTAGTCTATTCATGTTTACACCTTGTGCTGATAATCCAATACCCATATATCCATCCCTACCTTTACTGACTATTTTAACTTCAAAATAGTACAAACCACAAGAAGCAGGTATTGGATGGGTTGCTTGGACACTGGCAGCATCTCTGTGTGTTTTACCATGTCCTGTAAGAATAAAAATTAAAATATAATATATCATATCAATACAGGTACAAACAGAAATTTTGAGACTAAAAACAGAAACACTTGAGACAAATAAAGTTCAATAATCACATTTTGAAAATCCCGCTACATGACTGACTGACTAAAATATTTTTGTACAATTTATAAGAAAATGATTTTCAAAGTTCGATACCTCCGAAACAGTTAAGTTTTAGTATATGAATTTTGTTCAGAATATCGAGAAGAATTGAGATAAGGAATAATATACAGCATGTTGCATTAACGAAAAAGCAACTTTGTTTTATAATGACATTTTGACTAATCCTATATACTTAATTTTTCTTTATTGTAACGTTCCTGTCTTATGATTGATGACAGCTACTTTACTTTAGGAGATAATCGACCGCATCCATACATATCAGCGAGCTTGTAATATATACAGGGCGCTCCACCTAAGGGATTCTTCTGTAACTGTGTAACAAAAATAAAAAAATGGTTTTAATAAAAGTTCCCTGGAATCAAATGGGCCATGTAAAGACCATATTTTTAGCTTTACAGGGTGTTCCAGTTCGCGTGGGTGCTACATAAATTTATTATTTTACAGTTGCAGTTACAGAGGAATCCCTCTTAGGTGGAACACCCCGTATATACAGTGTGTCTCACTTAAGCATTAGCCACCCATGTAAAATTGTTATTTGTTGACCAATTTGTTTCAACTTTTTTTTGTTTGATATATCTCGGAAAAAAGAGTAGAATTTATAATTTCGGTATGTTCGTGGTCGAGGTCATGGCCAACTGAGTCGCGTTTTATAGGAAGAAAAAACGAAAAGTAATGTTAGCAAAGTATAATGTTAAAATTAGATTTTGCTTTCACAGGGTGTTGTAGAATATTAAAGTATAATTTTTTAAACGGAAGGTTTATATAGCAAATGCATTATTTGAATATTTTTATCAGTAATAATATTTTCACTAAATAGTTAATAATTGAAAATGCTCAATTAATTTTCCTATTAAATAAATGTTTAATTTTTTACTCTTTGTAATAATAATAATAATTTTCCTTTATTACTAATTTGAATAATACTGATACACATACAATATTCAAATAATGCATGTACTTCGTAAATAAATCTTCAGTTGCTTTAAAAAATTATGGTTTAATTTACTGCAACACCCTGTATGCTATCACCACAAAAATCAGTATAGTAGGGTTTTAGATAGTCCTGAATAAGAATCCGATGCAGTTTTTGTCTAAAAAAAATCGCTAGGTAATAATACTTCTCGTTTTTTCTTCCTATAAAACGCGTCTCATTTGGCCATGACACGAAAATACCGAAATTATACATTCTACTCCTTTTTCTAAAATCTATCAAACAAAAAAAGGTATATATACATATGGGACGTTTCACGTGGACTGCCCAGAATAAAGTCATCAATATTGAAAAACATCATGGCGGTTCCAATATGGTGTCCGCAATCATGGAAAATTCTGTTTAACGAGTATATTGATAGATAAGAAATATAAAAATACTGTATTGTAGACTGAATCACCATATCTATACGTTTTTGGGGTAGCTGATTTCAAATTCAATGTTCGTTAAACCTCAACTAGTTACTGTTCATCCCTAACCTTAAAAATACTTCAAATCGTTGAAATAATACTTTTCTACGATGAGTAATACAGTCTAACCACCACAATTTATGTTTTCGGGATCACTGAAACCAATTCTGATATCCATATAACTATTATAACTTCAACCAGTCAAGAGTTCGTGCCTAACCTCAAAAAATAGTGCAAATGACACTTTTCTATATTTTCTCTTTATATTTTTGGGATCACTGAATCGAATTCCTACATCCGTTTGAACCCAACTAGTGACTATATACACTACCTATCTATCTAACCACCACAATTTATGTTTTCGGGATCACTGAAGCCAATTCTGATATCCATATAACTTCAACTACATACACAACTACATAACATTATAGTTAAGAGTTCGCCCCTAACCCCAAAAAATATTGGAAATCACTAAAATAACACTTTTTCTGGTTGAGTTATAGTCTATATCACCAAAATCGCTTAAATAATTTATTAGTGTAAAGTAGGGTGAGATGGCCAAGCGGTGGAGATGTCCAACAGCCAAAACTTAATTAAGCATTCGATATATGGCACTGTATGTCCTATATGGCATTATATGTGAGCAACTGAATACGAGCACTGTGTTTTAATATACGTCAAAGTGATATTTAAGCACTAAGAGAAGAAAAACATTATTGTGCCGCCAACAATTTTTATGTCCATTGCATAATCGATGACACTGTGAACTTATAAGCGGAAATATATTGTTGGTTTCTAGAAATTAGGTGAGTACAATATTTATTAATGCATTCTAACCTCTAATAGCCGTTACAAGTCTGCTATGAGTTTTATATGACGTATTGGCCATCTCTCTCTGGTATTTGGTATAGATGGCCTCCAACTGGAAGGGATAGATGGCCACATATCTTTTTCATCTGTTTATTCATAAATTAATTCAATTTCAAATTTGCATACCCGAATATGTCAACACAGCTTCTGATCAAATAATTAGCACGCAAGCAACAGAAGATCACAGAACACATACCCAAGTAAACATTCAGTGCACAATTCCCCAAGTAAATGACTCTGAAACAACACAAGAAGAAAATTCTCGACCTACACAAAATCGAATTATTAATACTCTGATGGACACTATACCATCTTGTAGCTATACATTAACAGAAGCTCGATGCACAACTCCAGAAGAAATTACGTCTGTTCTTGATTTGACACCTGGAAAACTTTTAGACCAGATTAACCCCACACCTAAGCTAGTCTTATCGACAAACGAGGGAAGTCCGTTGCTACTCTATTAACATCTCCTAAATACATTGTGAATATCAAAAATAGAGTCGTAAAGAAGACAAAACAAACTGACATTCTAGAAAGGAAAACTTCAGGGAAGTGGAGAAAGCTACAATAGCACTCAAAAGAATGAAGATTGGTTGCAATGCATAATGTGCAAGAGATGGTTCCATGAAAATTGATCTTCTCTCCTAAACACTTGCCAAGACTGCGGCAAAATTTCGTTTAAAAGAAAGCATAATAAGTAGATATTGAATAACAATTTATTTTTTCATTATAACATTTTTTATGTCACATTTTGTTATGTTAATACCATTTATATTATAAGACCATCTCTCCCATGTGGCATTGGCTAACTCACCCAGCTGAATAGGGACAGATGGCCGAATGCAAGTTTTTATATACTTATTAAAAACAATTTTTTTTGTAGTACTTTAGTGGTTATTTTTTACTTACCTATTAGTAGGATAGTTGAGGAATATATAATAGGTATAACCCTTATTAAAAATAAATGGTTATCTACTTCCTAAAATGTTGGCCATCTCTCCCAACTTTACCCTACAGGTAAAGAAATTAAAGTTGATTATTGTATCCGATTGATCTGTTATTTACAAAAGTTACCCTCAAGTAGCACTTTTCTATCCTCTCGTTGTAGTTCCAATATGACGCCTGAAGATACCCATAAAAAAGAAATATTGGATAGCAACACTCCAGCGCTACTATCTTTCAAAAAGTCTCTGGTTCGCTGGTAGACAATTGAAATAGTACAATACATCTATGGAGAAATTACACTTTGATTAAGGTTTTGATTAAATGATTTTAATGAGTTTGTTAACTGATCCCATAGTTAACAAATTTCGGAATAAAATTTGCCGAATCGAATAAGGCTTACATAAGAATTATCCCGTACTTTCAGTACTTTTGATATTTTTAAATTCAACAAGTTAGACAATAATAAGTGTTTTGTGTTTAATCGAATTGAGGCATTTATCATGGCTAAGACATAACGGTCTCTTTTCTTCACTATAATATTTAAGCGATTTTGAGGTATTTTTAGGTTAGACACGAATGCTAACCAGCTGATGTTATATGGATATCGAAATTGGACTCAGGTATCCCGAAAAAAAAAACAAAGTGGTGGTGGTGGTTAGACTTTATAACTATTATAGTTTTTGAGATTAGGGACTACTAGTGACTAATAGTTAAAAGTATAAAGATATGTTGTGTCCACGAACGCGGTAGTTTCGGACCCGTTTGGCGATGGTGATGTGGTTGGGGGTATCCCCAGGACACGCTGGATGCGTGCAGGAAGCGTTTCTGCGGATGTCGGGTTCGGCTCGCGTTGTGGAACGATAGGTGTAGAGTTCCCCTTAATTAATAAGTAAAGGGGAACTTGTTAACGAATACTTTTCTTCCTATTTTGTGGAATGGCAGACCAAGCCGTGCCACAAGCTGAGGGGAACAGCCTTAATGTACCCCGAAGGATCGCTGATACTCAGTACTACTACCACTTTCTAACTACTGGTGGGGAAGTTTCCCTCGTGTGTATATAAAAATTGGTAGCGACTACTAGCCACTAAAGGAGCGGACAATGAGAGGTTATTACATTCAAACACTATGTAATGAACCGGTATTGATGTTAAGTTTTGTGTAAGAGTTTCGCCATTTATTTTTATTAATTAACTTAATTGGCAAGAGCAATTATTGTCCGCGAGTCGAGCTGAACCGTCCGATCGCCCCACTCTGACGAGTGAAGCGCGCATAATCCCACCAGGACTCCTGGTCAGTTAAGTGGGGATTGTGGCAATAAAACAACCGTGCCTGGACGAAAGCAGGCAGTTCAGATCCTGAACTCGAAGAGCTCCAGGCTCCAGCTCCAGCCCTGAGGACCACCCCGGGGACCTGACACCGACCCAGAGACCGCCATCCGAACCGAAGGAGTTAGCCACCAGGAGCAGCGACCCGGAATAAGTAAGCAAATTGTATTTCCTGATCTCTACTTGTCCTGTATTGGCATATGTCCTGCCGAGTTTTGAACTCTATTTTGAACTAAGTGCTGTCCGGTGCGGCGGCGGCGTTATCAGGCGGAGGTTGATTGTGCATAACATCGCCTTCGTTTTGAGGAACGTAGCTAGGGCACATTAACTGAAACCGCTGGTTGACTGTGCATAACATCGCCAGTGGAAGACGTTAGGTGCTGGCCAAACCGTGACGGATAGACCCAGGAAGTTGGCTGTGCATAACACCGCTTTCAGGAGACAACTGTCGTATACAGTACATGGTGCGGCAGCGGCGTTGTCTGGCGGCGGGTTGACTGTGCATAACATCGCCCTCGTTTTGACAAACGTTGCTGGGTACCTTGACTGAAACTGCTGGTTGACTGTGCATAACATCGCCAGCGGAAGACGTTAAGTGCCAGCCGTACCGACGGATAGACCCAGAGAGTTGGCTGTGCATAACACCGCTTCCAGAAGAAATCTGTCACCGGCCGCGCGTCCGAACGTGCACTCGAATAGACTTTGCCTCCTGTCAACCAAACTATTCCCGTTCCTGATTACCGTTTGCTTATTTATGCCACTTGTGTATTGCTAGCTTCGCTTCTCCTTGGCTGGTATTAACTCCGCATAATTTCCGTTGCATTTGCTAGAAACCGCCGACGATATTTATTTGTAGAATTAGAGTAGCCCGTAATTTATTTTTATTTGTTTTAGAACCATTTGGAATCGGCATATTTGTTGATTATTTACTACTCTGATTTACTAACTCTCTTTTCCTTTCTAGCACCGACCGCAACTAAATCCGATTATTTATTTATGGCATACCGTTTTTTAAAGTATTAGATTGTTTATTGTAAAAATAAACTAAACGCCTAATACCGCATTTGCCTACCGTACCGATTTTTGTGTCCTTAACACCGATATTTTGACTATCCTCTAATTTTATATTTATTTACAGCTCCGGAAAATCGAACAAGCATTTTTAATCCCGTGATATATAATTGCTCTAACCAATTTTATTTTATTCACACGGTTTATAAATTATTTTTACATTTCTGATTTTAGTTGTTTATAAAAATTGTAATTAGCATCTGTTATACTTTTGATTGTTTCAACTGCCTTAGGCCTTGATAATTTAGAATAAATCTAGTAAATATATTTCCAGTTGTCTTCATTCTTAATACCGATAAGATTGATAAAATTCCGATCAGTAAAAAATCTTCCTATCTTTTTGTGACCTACACTGATAAGTCGGTTTATTTTAAAAGGAAAATAACACTACACAGAGAACTACGTTGATTAAAAGTAAGAGAAATATAACCGACTCCTGGAATTGAACTTTCTTCACTGTAGCTATCACGAGTACTTACTCTAAACCGAGGGTAGGTTTCACGTGGAGTTTCCCCCACGTAAAAGATAGGGAAACTGGCGCCCGAGACAAAACCGAATAAAAAAATTGTAATCCGGAGTACGTTCCTGTGACGTCACTCACCACCGCCGGCTGCCAATCACCGCTGCCGATAAACTAGTAGTCGAGGGTCGTCACAAAATTAGGCGTCCAAACAGGGACGTCAGTGACGTCAATAAATTATAATTCGAAATTGCGAATTAAGATTCAGTTTAGAGTTGGTAGTATACCGGGAGATGCCACAAGTAACGTCTGAACCGAACCGTCACCACCGCAAAATCAAAACCAAGTAAATAAAAGTACGTTACAAAAATTTGGCGACAGAGCAAAGGGACGTTACAACTATAACACAAGTGTGAAGACCAACTCGGAGATGCTTCTCGTGTCAAGTCTCGACTGAGAGTGAGCTACCGAGGCAAAACTCGGTGTCGCATAAGGTCGAGTTTTCAGTGCGGTGGGCGGAGCCTAGCTCTACCGCACCGAAACATAAAAAGCGAGCTATTGTCAACGTCACGCTTTCAGTTCCGAGTGAGCAGCCGACCTGTGCGGACGTATTTGTGCAGCGACGAGTGAACGTGAAGTTGAAGCCCTACACANAGATAGGGAAACTGGCGCCCGAGACAAAACCGAATAAAAAAATTGTAATCCGGAGTACGTTCCTGTGACGTCACTCACCACCGCCGGCTGCCAATCACCGCTGCCGATAAACTAGTAGTCGAGGGTCGTCACAAAATTAGGCGTCCAAACAGGGACGTCAGTGACGTCAATAAATTATAATTCGAAATTGCGAATTAAGATTCAGTTTAGAGTTGGTAGTATACCGGGAGATGCCACAAGTAACGTCTGAACCGAACCGTCACCACCGCAAAATCAAAACCAAGTAAATAAAAGTACGTTACAAAAATTTGGCGACAGAGCAAAGGGACGTTACAACTATAACACAAGTGTGAAGACCAACTCGGAGATGCTTCTCGTGTCAAGTCTCGACTGAGAGTGAGCTACCGAGGCAAAACTCGGTGTCGCATAAGGTCGAGTTTTCAGTGCGGTGGGCGGAGCCTAGCTCTACCGCACCGAAACATAAAAAGCGAGCTATTGTCAACGTCACGCTTTCAGTTCCGAGTGAGCAGCCGACCTGTGCGGACGTATTTGTGCAGCGACGAGTGAACGTGAAGTTGAAGCCCTACACACCAGCCCGGTTAAAACGGGTTAAGTCCCTTTATATTTTTCTAAGTGAATTTTATTTTATTGTGTACCATTTATTTTCACCATTATTGTGACTAAGACAAACGACATAACTGACAGACAAAAAACACAAAACATCACGTACGCCCCCGAAAGGGGAACCCCTAACGCGATCAATACATACACACAAACACACACACCTAAACACACATACCAAGACTAACATGACGGACTCTGACCACGACATGGACGACGACACGACCAGTGAGAGGTCCTCTTCAAGGGCCTCCTCCACCTCCTCAGACTCTCCAAACACCACGACAAAAGCTGACTTATGACAAATTGCAGCAACAAAAAGACGAAAATAAGACACTGAGACGACAAATACGCAAATTGACAGAACAATACGACAAAGCCTACAAATACAGACATTGACAAAATAAATTGCCGACATGCAAATAACGCTAAAACAATCTGACGAAATCACACTACGACTACACGACAAATTAGATAAACTATTAAACAAACAAACACACGACAATACACAAAATGCACGCAATACACACACCCATACCCACACCCTCACGTACAGACAAGCGCAAAAAGGACTTGACAGAGTCCTCGAGCGAGGACGAAGCCCCCCAACACAAAAACCAGACCAAAAAACACTAAACACTACACACACCCCCATCCATCCACCAGTACCCAACAAAAAACACAGAAACAGACCACAAACACGAAACAAAACACAAAACACGCCAAATACACCAGAAAACAAACCACTGACACAACCCCCCCCCAGTAATTCTGCGTAAGCAAGAGCGCTGGACACAAATTAACCAATTACTACGCACAAAAAATAAATTACACTAAAGCCAAGCTCACGAAAGACGGAGTAGCCATCTACCCCGCTACACCTACAGACCACATACACTTAACTAAAACACTCGTGGACAGAGGCGAGGAGTACCACACCTTCACCCTCAGCGAAGATAAAACGCTGAGGGTGGTGATACGTGGAATACCGGCGGGTGTTCCACCAAGTGAAGTCCAACTCGACCTTGCACGACAAGGGTTCCCTGGCGCAATAGTGCACCGCATGGCGAGCCGACAAAACAAACAGGAAATGCCCCTGGTCCTAGTTCAGGCCCCACCGGACCAGGAGGACATCCTGAAGGTAACCCGCTGCTGCTCGCTCGTTGTTCGAGTAGAGCTGCAACGAAAGCAGCGGGTTGCCACGCAGTGCCACCGCTGCCAGCGGTTCGGCCACGGCCAGTCACGGTGAACAGCTGAGCCAAAGTGCGTAAAATGTGTGGCGAAAGCCATAGCACGCACGTCTGTAAAAAGACAAAAGACACGCCCGCCAGGTGTGCAAATTGCGCCGGGCCACACCCTGCCAGCTATATGGACACAAGCTAAGAACACAAAAACACCAAACACAAACGCACACACGACACAAATCATTACACAAACACACAGACAACACCTCCTTTCCACCCCTAACACAACCCCGGGACTGACATACGCTGACAAGACCAAAAAAAACACAAAACGCGCAAAAACAAAATCACAACACCTCACCACACACACACACACACACACACACACACTCACACACACACACGCACGCACACACGCACGCGCACGCACACACCCACACGCACGCACACGCACACACCCCCACGCACACGCACGCACGCACACACACGCACGCACACACGCACATACACTCGCACATACACACGCACACACACACGCGCGCGCACAAACACATCCGCACACACACACGCACCCACACACGCACGCACGCACACACACCCACGCACACACACACCCACGCACGCACATACACCCACGCACACACACCCGCGCACACACACGCACACACACACACACGCACACACACCAGCGCACACACCCGCGCGCGCGCCCACACACACACACACACACACACACACACACACACACAGACACACAGAGAGAGAGACACAGACACACAGACACACAGACACACACACACACACACACAGAGAGAGAGAGACACACACACATACACACACACACACACAGAGAGAGAGAGAGAGACACAGACACACACACACAGACACACACACACACAGACACACACANGGCTTTAATACACTGATTTACAAATTTCGGAGACAGAAGAAGGACGCTATTTACATGAGAGCGTGACGTAGCACTTTTGTAGAATGGTCGTATGTTATACGTAGTAATACGAATAGATTTATTGAAGATTTGTAGATTTGTAAAGATGCTGGATACAGTAATTGTTGTACAGAATGTATTAACGTTGCACTTATATTTTATAAGATTGTAGACTTGTAGATTTATATGGTGATTTAAAGTTGCACACGAATTTTATAAGATTGTAGACTCGTAGATTGATATAGTGATTTAAGGGTTTAATGATTGTAGAACTGAGATTGATTTAAAGAACTAAGAGCTATGCGGGTCGCTACGCCGATAACTAATAGCAAATAATAAAGACAAAAAGTATAAGGATAAACTAAACAAAAATGAATTCCACTCAACTGACTGCTGCACCGATATATATATATATATATATAT
>NW_019417382.1:87011-88407 GCF_000390285.2 Anoplophora glabripennis | reverse complement strand
ACAAAAGCCAAATTGACTAAAGACGGTATAGCCATATACCCAAACACACCTAATGACCACAGACTATTGACAAAGACACTGACAGACAAAGGCGAGGAGTACCACACCTTCACCCTCAGCGAAGAAAAAACGCTGAGGGTGGTGATACGCGGAATACCTGCGGGTGTTTCGCCAAGTGAGGTCCAACTCGACCTCGCACGACAAGGGTTCCCCGGCGCAATAGTGCACCGCATGGCGAGCAGGCAAAATAAACAAGAAATGCCCCTGGTCCTAGTTCAGGCCCCACCGGACCAGGAAGACATCTTGATGATAACCCGCTGCTGCTTGCTTGTTGTTCGAGTAGAGCTGCACGACACACGACACCACCCTAACCGGGCGCGGCGGCCCTGATTGACGCAACGAAGCGTCTTAAGGACTTCTGCGTCCAGCTGACGACCATGGTGTCGAATATGCAAAAATTATTCGACTTCTAATGGCTCGTCGGCCCTCCCAACCCTCCTCGCTGAGAATTTCGTCCTGGAACCTTGACGGGTTCCGGGCCAAAAAAACGGAACTCGTGGACATCTTGAACCGTCTAAACATAGACGTTATGGCTGTCCAGGAGACCTACCTCAGCGAGGCATCCCGTACCTCCATCCCTGACTATGACATATACAGACATGACAGAAACCGTAACGGGGGTGGTGTTGCACTCATAGTAAAGAAGTGCATCGACCACTATCCGCTGCAGCGGCTCCAAACTCAAAACACAGAGGCCGTGGCGATAGCGGTGAGATCGCTACGGCATGGAGACGTTGCGGTGGTGTCCTGTTACCACCCACCCAGACTACCACTACTTGACAATGACTTAGACAAAATCCTTTCCTGGCCCCAGACAATTGCCATCGGGGACTTCAACGCGAAGTCCCCCATATGGCACAGCGGGACGACGACCACAAGAGGTCGCGTCCTGCTGAATTACCAAGACAGACACGACGACTTGACTATACTCGGACCGACAGAACCGACACATTACGGACCCGTAGGACGCCCCGACGTTATCGACATTGCCCTCTTAAAATCTATACCGTTAAATGCCCAAATATCCACCCAATACGAAGGGTCTTCCGCCCACAATCCAATATTTCTGGATCTGGGGCGAAGACAGAGATATGAAGGCACCTTCACGAGGAGGTTCACTGACTGGGAGCGTTTCCGAACAGTAATGCAAGGAAACATGGCGCTCCCAGTCATCGAAACCACCCATGATCTGGAGGCGGCAATCCTCTCCCTTGAGACTGACATTAAAAACGCCCTGACTCAGACTACGACGGAGACTATTGTCCCCCGACTGACAAACCCCCGGGGCACCCTCCCCGATGACATAAAAAACTTAATACGTGACAGACGACGTGCG
>NW_019417382.1:72922-86137 GCF_000390285.2 Anoplophora glabripennis | reverse complement strand
AGGCTGCATAGCCGCACTACCCTACCCAACCATACCACACATAAACATGACACTACCCCGGGGGTTTACACAGACGAGCCGGCGAAACAAGAAGAGCGCCAGAAGAAAGGGCCCTAGCCGGCGGGGCCCAGCCAGGATGAAAGGAGGTCCCGCAAAGCGCCTACACCGGCCGCATTTGCGGTCGGGGATGGGGCCCACTTACGAAGGCTGTCCAGGCCTACACGAGATGAGGCAGGATAAAGAGGGATAATCCCCCTCGATCCCAAATCACTGAGGCCAATTTCTAGCCATAGAATAATGGCGACTCTTACTTTATTCCAGGCACGCTCGAATGAACCTCTGTTAACAGCAGGAAATCACGGGGCGCAATGTAGGATTTTTCTTGCGTCCCGTGACAGAGGAAGTCAACAGTGTAAAAGAGCTCTTGGAAGAAAATAAGCATAGACTTGTATATGTTTGACTTGTTTTTATTCTGCATTATTCTAGATATGGAAATACAAGTTATATATTTACAACATTTATTCCAATAACGAGAATGTTTGTATGGTTCTGGAATTTATGTATATACAGGGTGATCCATTAACGGTATCGAGCGGCTGTATATAGGAAACTAGACGTGCTACGATTATGGGGTAAAAAATCTATTAACAAATATCGCCAAAAGAAATTGATTTAAAATATTTTCAAGTTTATAACCGTTAGGGCGCGCAACTGCTAGTGTTACAGGGAATTGTCGGTTTTTCGAAATTTCGCTTATACAACAAGTTGAAAATACGCTTTTTAGATACACTGTTAAACCCTTCACAAGTTTTGTTTGAACTTTTTTTTTGTAATTACCATAGCAACGCCAGTATGAAGGACGCCACCTTGAAATTTTTAAATTGTCATAACTTCTAAATGTCTTAATCGATTTCAATAAGCGATAGCTCATTTTAAAGAACTATTTATAAAATTTATATTTATGATATGGGAATAAAAATATTATTTTCCTGCGCAACGGTAGACGATGCTAATGAGGAAAGTTTTGTAATTGTCTCCGTTTACTAAGAAAATTAAATGCAACTATATAGTTTTTTTTCATGACTTGATGGACCGTTTATTAAGGAAAAGAGATACACAAACCGGAGGTCGATATCTTTTTTCGTTTTCAAGTTATTGCTAAAATAGTGTAAGTAAGTTATAGTAAAACATCTTCATTTATTTAGTTCTCTAAATAACATTAACATAGTCCAAACCCAAATTAAATTGTAAAACTATACCAAAATAGTACTTGCTATATTTTGAAATTTTCTTTCATAACTGCAATGTTTCATTTTTTATTAATTCTAAATATCTGAGTATTTATAATTATTGTTTCCATAACGAGGCAGGCTATGTCCTATGAAAATAAACAAATGAACAATTATGTCAAACGATAGCTCTTGCTTCGTGCAAAATTAGTGTCATTCGTGTGAGAAAAGTACTTGTGTTCCATATGAAATTTCCAACTAATTCCCTAATACTTAGTTGGGGATTTACATGAACACAAGCCAACACATTAGTAATATTATCTTCCGTTCTTACACGGCGATGTCTTCTTATGTTGTAGACCAAGAGGCTACGATATCAAATGAACGTGAAAAAATCGAAATTTGCATTTTATACCACTTTAATACTTATACTAGAGCCTTCAGCCAATCAGATGCCAGTATTCTGCTCCTCGCCAAGGCCGGGACCAATCAGAATCGAGTATCGAAGCCTTCAGTTTACTTTTGTTATTTTTGAGGAAATTTTCTAGAAAGTTCTAAAAAGATGATGAAATCTGATGAAAGATTGCAAAGCATGATGTCATGATTGCAAATACGCAATAGTTAGGGGAGAATCACCCTTAATGACCGAAAATTTCTAAATAAAAGGGCTGGTTTTTCGTTTTTGAAATCAGTTCATCACCGAAGTCCTTTAGTTCAATACTAAGTTTTCAACTAAGTTCTTTTAACAAGTTACAAGTTAAAATCTTCATTCTCAAGTACGGAATACAGTGAAATAAATCTACGAAAGTGACATTGCGTGATTGCTTCGAGAAGTTTATCGCCGAAGTTCAATTGGTCTGATTCTTAGTTTACAACCAATTTCTTCCAGCAAAGTTACAAAGTTAGTCTTCATCCGCAATTACGGGGAATAAAGTGAAACAAATCTTCGAAAGTAACCTTGTGTGATTGCTCCGAGTCTTGCTAGTCTTCGACATACAAAGTGCTCGTTAAATTGTCTAATTACCTTCAGTAATTAAAGAGTTGGATCGGAACTGAAACCGACATAGAAAGTTAGTGCAGTTTTTCGGAAAAGCCGAAAGGATTATACAGAGGATTACATAAAAAGTGGTTAGTAGAATTCCGCGATTTTTTTGTAATTAGTTTGAATAAGTTTAGTAACGTTCATTTTCATATACCTAGTACTCTTTTTTCTACGGTCTGGTAGTTTGAATTTGTGTTCCTGGATAATCGTTGCAGAGATTATTTCAGTGACTTACTTTTACTTATTGTTGTTAGGTTAATAGTTTGTTAAACATTGTTAATCTTTTGTCAATTTTTCTCTTCAAGAAAAATATTAGTTGTACAGTTATTGTAATATAGTTTGTACCTTTTTCTAAACTTGTCTTTTTGAAGAAAACCTTCACAAGATATAATAAAAAATTAATAATAAAAAATTTTTTTTTAAAGTCGAAAATAAATTTTCGAAAAAAATATTTTTGGATAATTTTTCAAAATAAATTTTTTTTTGGATTCAATATTTACTTTTCGCAGATAACCTCAGAAACATAATTTCTGAATAAAATTTTTTGAAGTCAAACTTAGGTTTTTTCAAAAAACTTCTTGATAATAATTTTTTGAAAATTTTTTTTTATAAAAAATTTTAAATTCAAAAGGGAACTTAACCTTTTATTTTTCAAGAAAAATATTTTTTCGAATTTATTTTTCCAACTTACCTTCAGGATCAGAAAGGATCCACAGTTATACAAACCTGACCTAGATTTAAGAGGAATCCGGTTAGGAAACAAAAGTTTGTAGATTCACTTTAAAATTTACTGGCGCCTGACATAAATTTTTCAATTTTGTTTTTATTAAATTTAAATTCTTTTTAATTATCTCCCACTTTCCTCAATTTTTCTAAATTTTGATATTGCTCGGGCATTACTTTTTTTACTTCGAACCTATCTCGGATGAGATAGACCCCAACACCTACGAACTCCACGACCCGCTCTAAACTGTATTGGCGTTTATGTTAAGGTCACAACTCAGCACCAACTAGAGTAGAAGCAAGCAAGCGTTGACACTTACAGAATGTAGTGGCGTCTGGACAAACGCTGAAGTACTTCTCTGTAGTAGCGTATTCTACGAGGGTATCGCAAAACGTATTCTCTTGAAGCTATAATACATTTTCCAAACATTGAAAATAAACTGCCAACATATCATACGCATCCACATTCGTAAAAGGCATTTTCCTTTTTCACAAGTCCTTTTCCAATACAAATAACAATAATTTTGCACATAGCAAGAGCTGTCACATTTCGTTTGGCATAATTTTTCAGTTGTCTGTTTTCATAGGGCATAACCTGCCTCGTTATGGAAACAATAATGGCTATCAATACTCAGATATTTGGAAATAATAAAAAAATTTAAAAATTGTACCTACATATTAAAAAAAAATTTAAAATAAAGCAAGTTCTCTTTAAGGACAAGATTAATATAGTTTTATAATTAATTACAATTTAATTTTAGCTTGGTCTATGTCAATATTATTTAGAGAACTAAATAAAGAAGAATGTTCTAGCACAACTTCACTATTTTATCAATAACTTGAAAACGAAAAAAGATATCGACATCCCGTTTCTGTATTTGTTTTCCATAATGAATGATCTATCAAGCCATGAAAAAAAACTATATCGTTGCATTTCATTTTTTAGTAAACGGAGACAATTACAAAACTTTTCTCATTACAGTCGTCTACCGTTGCGTAGGAAAATAATATTTTTATTCCCTTATCATAAATATAAATGTTATTAATAGTTCTTTAAAATGAGCCATCGTTTATTGAAATCGATTAAGGAAGGCATTTAGAAGTTATGACAATTTAAAAATTCCAAGATGGCGTCCTTCATACTGGCGTGGCTATGGCAATAACAAAAAAAAAGTTCAAACAAAACTTGTGAAGGGTTTAACAGTGTATCTAAAAAGCGTATTTTCAACTTGTTGTATAAGCGAAATTTCGAAAAACCGACAATTCCCTGTAACACTAGCAGTTGCGCGCCCTAACGGTTATAAACTTGAAAATATTTTAAATCAATTTCTTTTGGCGATATTTGTTAATAGATAGATAAAATTCAAATAAAACTTGTGAAGGGTTTAACAGTGTATCTAAAAAGTGTATTTTCAACTTAGGTTATATTGGCGAAATATCGAAAAACCAACAATTCTCTGTAATACTATAGCAGTTGCGCCTCCTAGCGGTGAAGTTACAAACTTGAAAATATTTTAAATCAATTTCTTTTGGCCGTATTTGTTAATAGATAATAGATCCCCCATAATCGTAGCACGTCTAGTTTCCTATATACAGCCGCTCGATACCGTTAATGGATCACCCTGTATACCCCAATCTGTTGAAAATGATTTCATAAAAGAACAATAAATTAGTATAAAAGAATTATTTGTTTTATTATAGTAAGGATAGACTTTATCATCATTGCTAATAATAAAAACATTTGTCAACCAGGTGTCTATGATTCATCAACCAGTTTGACCAGTTCATAAACCGGTTGTTTAATAACGACCATAGAGTGTTGACCTTGACCCCAGATGTAATGAGAGAGAATTATGAGGAATAATCACGTGATATGAAGTGGTATGGAAAACAGTATAAAACAGTGTATCTACATATCGCTCATTCGAAAGAATAGTGACACATCTCAAAATATAGCTATATTGTGTTTTTTTGTGGAAAAGTTTTTAAAAGTGTTAGTGAATGTTGTGGAACAACGACACATGTGACTTTCAAAGAATCACCGTTAGGTGACGCTAATGTCATTGTTGTTCTGGTGGGAAATGCTAATACGCTGATCGCCAACACTGCCACAGAATTATAACACCAGAAGCGACAGTTCCGCTTCCCGCCAATTTTTTTTTCGAGTGCGCATGTGCGAAAATCGTCATTATTTTGTGGGTATTTCCGTCAACCTCAAAATATTTTATGTTTAATGCGAGTGCCAACAGTTTGTGACACTATCAAGTGGTTCGCCCTGTATTATTTATAGTGTACTCATAAATAAGCTGCATAAGAGGCTAAATATGTTATGTTTTTTGTGTGAGCTATTAATATTTTTCTAGATTTAGTTTCATCATTATCATAGTAAAATTTCAATGTGCAATTCTAATGCTAACAATATTTCCCAGCATATAACGATAAGTTTTTGTAAGTACAAAAAGAATCTCGCAAAATAAAGACACAGGCGATTCGCAGTGAGAAGTTGGNGGCCTGCCTGTACGAATTTAGATGGGGATGTATTTTCAGATTATGACTATGACAAAACTTGCACAATCGAGTCAATTCATGTACCGGTTCCTTACATGTATCCACATACTTCTATCCTATACTGATCATTACCTATAGTTTCAATGGATGACCTTGTTTCCAAAAAGTGGGGGCGAGACGTACTCCGTGTGTTCTGCGCATGTTCCATAATTAGGCGCGATTGCATTTAAATTTAAAAGACTGTCACGGCATGGTCTGTACTATAGCCGATTTGTATACATATGAGATATTAAATCTATTTTCACCGAGTTCACTTCAATTTCTAAATGTTTACTTTTCTACCATTTTCTTATATGTGTCCTCTATCGATAGGCTCCTTATCTAACACATTATTTTACTATTTATTAATTTCAATAAATAACGTAAGTATCTGCATAACCTATTTAATATTTTGCAGGCTCAAATAAAATAAAACAGAATACAAATTTATATGCTTTTAAAACTATGTATATAGGCATGTTCGTAATTTTGGACATTTTTTTAAATGACGTTGTTGTATTTATTAAACAAGACTTAGTATTTCAAAAAATCGCCACTATTTGCTCTAGCCGGGTACAACTGACATTTCTTTTTTTAATAAAAAAAAGTTTATTATATAATTATTTATTATAGTGGTTTCTGCAGTTTATTTGATAATATAAAAAACCATGCTATAAAATATCTGTAAAAGACCAATCCGATAATAATGTCCATCACGATTAAGGAAGGCTCTTATCGAGTATAATTTTGAAACATTTTTACTAGATATCAACACAAGATAAATTAATAGAAGCATTAGTGCAGGTTTAAACAGATTATGAAATAAAACTGAAAATATACATTTATTTATTTATTTATTAAAATATACACTATAACCTAACAGTTTCACCAAAACACTAGACTAGCACAAAACAAAACTGAGAATATTAATATTTTTTAGGTTAGCTTGGTTTGACGTTTGACTTTTTTACCGCTCGGCGCTCATCGTTCTTGGTTCCTTTCAACCAATCAAAACCCGTAAAGTAAACGCATGCGTATGAATACGCTGGTACGTCGCCCCACTTTTCGGCTTCAAGTCAATTGCAAAATAATCAGTATAGGATAGAAGTATGTGCATGTATCCGGATTGGAACCAATAAGTTGGCTTCGCAAAATAAATCGAATTTCCTTCATCTATCATTGAAAATTGTGTGTGAAAATGAAACACCTATAGTAGGATCATATTCGATGCAAAGTAATAAATCATTTCCTGTCAAGAGATCCAGTGCAATACGCTTTAAAGGGTTTTAGAAATTGAATATTTTCTTCATACATTATGAAGGGACGAAGGGATCAGTTCACGTCTGGCACCCTTGTTCCTACAAAAATATTCCTTTATTCTTAAAAACTATTTATTTTAAATGTAATTTATTATAAATCCAATTTGTTTCTTAAATTCCACATATGTACTACATTTTACATCTGTACGCGCCACTGTTGTTTACTTGTTTTTTGGAGGCGCTCTCTAATTTACGACCAAGCTCGCCAGGTTAGTATTTGACGTATAACCGACCACTTCGTACACTCGATGTACTTGGGTGACTACAGCTACTACCAGAACGCAGTGCGTATGCAGCGGTATTTCAGATTTTACATTCAATTTCATTTTAAATTTGAAATGGTTCATCTTACGCCTCCTAAAAATGATGACACGATTTTCCTTTGATAAAAGACCGACAACATTTTGCTCTACTTTGCATCGTATACGATCCTAGATCCTATCCCACTAAACATTTTTCAGTTTCTGACATGTTCCAGAAACGTTTCCATTTTTCTTGAAACGTTTCATAAAAAATCCATGCAACGATCTGGTAACCCAATAGAAACCGAAGATGTCCTCCTCAAAATACGTTTCCAATGAAACGTTTCAAAAAATTAGTTTCAGTAACATTCTTTTGATGTTCCATTTATGCACTCAATATTTTTGTTTTACGTTTCAGTATATTTTCAGAAATGTTTGAGTAACAATAATTTTATTACTATATTGTTCTCATAATGCTCTCAACTTTAGATAATTTCCATTTCAGAAGCGTTTTTGAAACGGTATAGTAATTTTTTAAATATTTCTAATACTCTTTTGTAATATTTTTATTTGTATTGTGAATGACTTAATTCGTAATCCAGACAATTTTTTCTAATTTCTCAAAAAATTTAACTGAAAAATGTTATTGTATATTAAAAAAAATAACTGCTCTTCTAGTTTACATCGTACAAATAAAAATGTCACAAAACAATATCAGAAGCATTTTAAAAAAGCTACACATCATTTTATATTGTTCAAATACGCTTCTGAATTGGAAATTTTCTAATGTTGAGACCATCATGAATATGGTAACAATGACGAAATGATAATTAAAAAAATTAGTTATGATAATGAATCTTGAAATGGTAGGTACATGAAAAACAAATAACATTACTGAAAAATAATATAAAGAAGTTACAATTTCTTCTACGCATAGTCAATATTACATCTAACCTTTTTATAATAAATTTTACAGTAGAAATAAATAAGATACAAAAGGATATCTTGAAAAAATAAATATTTGTAGGTATACTTAAACTCTTTTATTTAAGCATTCCTATACNGTGGCAACGAATCAGTAAACTCGTTTCTTCAACGAGTCGATGAGCTTCGGGTAGCGAGGAAATGTACTAAAGAGGCATTGTTTGATGCTGCTTCTGATCTTTTTGAGGATGTCGCTTTAGAGTGGTTTAGGGCTCAACATAGAAGGTGTAGGTTTAATTCGTGGGATTCTCTCGTTTCAGCTCTCAAGTCGGATTTTTTGCCACTTGGTTACGATGATGAGTTATGGAAACAAATAGAGAAAAGGACGCAAGCTGAGGATGAACCTGTCGTTATTTACATATCAATCATGGAGAATTTATTTGAATGTCTGTCAGAAAAACCTTCCGAAGAAAAAAAGTTAAGAACTTTAATGACAAGAGTTTTACCATGTTATCAATCTCATCTAGCGCTGCAAAATGTCACAACGGTGGACCTTTTAACTAATATTTGTAGAAAACTGGAAGATTCTGAAAATTCCAAGAGATGTTTCAATCCACCACCGCAGAAACAAACTTCAGTTTTGGAACCAGGCTTGAGTTATCTGCCATCTTCGTCGAATACAATTTCATCTGGGCTTCAAAATAGCAAGAAATTCAGTTATGCTACAGACATGGTAGCAGGACCAAGAAGGTTTTACGGCAATAAACAGGTTGCAACTCTGCAATGTTGGCAGTGCAATAAAACTGGACATAAGAAAAGTGAATGTAGGCAAAAATCTGGCATGCCCACTTGTTTTGGTTGTGGCAGAAAAAATGTCATAAGACCAAACTGCCCAAACTGCTCAAAAAAACTACAGGGTGGAGAACGACCGGTAGACCGACGTTCATCCAATACCTTTAGTGATTTGGCAAAGGTCTACAAAACTTCATCTGAAGAGTGGCAAGAATGGTTGGGTAAGGTTCGTAAATTTTACAAAATTAGTAGTGTGTCTGAATCACAGGCAAATTGTGTCAGTCTTGAAGAGGCTAACATAATTCTTATTAAAAAAGCACACGACAACAGACCATATGTTTCGGTGCAGATCTTTGGCAGGTCGGTTGTTGCGTTGTTGGATAGTGGTGCTAGTCACAGCGTAATAGCTGGTAAAGGTATGCATTTGTTGCATCTCTTTGATTTAAAGTTGCAGTCTTGTGATATCACAAGTGTATGTACTGCTGATGGTAAATCCCAGACGATAGCTGGTTGTGTTGATTTGCCATTGCAGTTAGGTAATGTTTTAAATATATTAAACGTTTTTTTTTGTTCCTTCTTTGTCTCATTCGCTCATTTTAGGAGCAGACTTTTGTGGATTGTTCAATATAACATTCAATTCATATTATATCGGTACAAAGTATGAACAAAATCTGTTCGAGATCAGAGTTGACTGAGGAACAATCACATTTGTTGAAGTCAGTTATTGAAAAATTTCGTTCTTTATCTTCATCAAAACTAGGTAGGACCAATAAAATGGTACATAGAATAAATACAGGAGATGCGGAACCCATCAAACAAAGGCATCATATTATGTCCCCCTATAGGTTAGACATTCTTAACCGAGAATTAGATAGAATGTTAGAGCTTGGAGTGGTACGTCCTTCTACAAGTCCCTGGTCGAGTCATGTGCTCATAGTAGATAAAGCTAATGGTGAACCACGTTTCTGTTTTGATGGTAGGAAACTGAATGCTGTGACGAAAAAATGTGCTTATCCTTTGCCTATTGTTGACCACATTTTAAATAAATTGTCAGGGGCTCAATTCTTGAGTAGTATAGATTTAAAATCAGCATTTTGACAAATCCCTCTTCACCAGGATTCTTGCGAAAAAACAGCATTTGTTGTTCCAGGTCGTGGTCTGTTTGAATTTGAAGTTATGCCATTTGGGTTATGTAATGCAGCTCAAACACAACAAGCTCTAATGGATTCTGTTTTAGGTCCTGATCTAGATCCTTTCGTATTTGTCTATTTGGACGATGTTATAGTGGCGACACCCTCATTTGAAAAACATTTGGAAGTTTTGAGTACAGTCTTTGACAGGCTAAAGGCGGCAAATTTAACCATTAATATTGACAAATGCGTTTTTTGTCTGCCAAGTTTAAAATATCTAGGTTTTGTCGTAGACCGTGAAGGATTAAGAACCGATCCTGACAAAGTTAAAGCTATGTTGGAGTATCCGGTTCCTACTACTGCAACGGAAGTTAAGCGCTTTATAGGAATGTGTAGCTGGTATCGCAGATTTGTTAAAGATCATTCAACAATAACTGCCCCTATAAATGCCCTGCTGAAAGGTCGAAAGAAAGGTCAGAAAATAAACTGGAATGAAGAAGCACAGAGTGCGTTCAATAAGATCAAACAATCTTTAATTTCAGCACCTATTTTAGCCACCCCTGATTTTTCCAAACCATTCGTCATCCAGTGTGATGCATCGAATGTTGGGTTAGGAGCAGTGTTAACACAGAAGGCAAACGAGAAGGAGGTCGTAATTGCGTTTGCATCAAGGACGTTAACCGATGCAGAAAAGAAATATAGTGTGACCGAGAAAGAGGCTTTAGCCTGTCTTTTCGGTATTGACAAATTTAGGCCATATGTAGATGGGGTACATTTTACTGTTATTACGGACCATCATTCTTTGCTATGGTTAAACAATCTTAAGAATCCAACAGGTCGATTGGCCAGATGGGCCATGAAACTTAGTCAATACGACATGGAAATTGTTCATCGAAAAGGATCTTTAAACTTACTTCCGGATGCGTTATCTAGAGCACCAATAGAAGCGTGTGTCATCGAAATAAATCGAAACTGCATTAATGAAGACTCTTGGTATACCAAAATGGTAAATAATATACAAAATGCTCCAGAACACTATTCAGATTGGAAAGTTGAAAATGGCTTGTTATATAAACATACTCCGTTCAATTTTGGATTTAATACAAATATGTACCAGTGGAAGTTGGTGATTCCTAAATCTCAACGTCTGGATGTTTTTAAAGAGTGTCACGATGACCCCAAAGCCGCACACCTTGGGATATATAAGACCGTGAACCGTATAAGGGAACTTTATTATTGGCCAAAATTGTTGCACGACGTACAAAAATATGTAAGACGATGTAAAACTTGTGCTGCGCAGAAAATGAGTTCGTCAGCTCGTCCAGGATTAATGGGTCGGCCAAAGAGAGTAAATTATCCATGGCAATACATCTCTGTTGATATATTAGGTCCCCTTCCTAGATCGAAGAATGGTTTCTGTTATATATTGGTTATTAGTGATTATTTTACAAAGTTCTGTTTGTTACATCCACTACGGGAAGCAAAATCTTCTAGTATTGTTAAATTTTTAGAAGACCAAGTTTTTCTAGTATATGGTGCACCACAAGTAATTGCGTGTGATAATGGGGTCCAGTTTATATCTAACGTATTTAAAAAACTTGCTCAAGATTATGGAGTTATGATACACTACAATGCAAACTTTCATCCCCAAGTAAATGCTGTTGAACGAGTAAACAGGGTTTTAGAAACGGCCATTCGTTCATACTTAAAAGACATCGATCATCGAAACTGGGATAAAGAAATCCATAAAATAGGTTTTGCTTTACGCACAGCAGTTCACGAGAGTTCTGGTTTTACACCTACATTTTTAAATTTTGGGCGGTACGTTCCATCAAATGGAAACTACTATGGTAAGTTAGAGTCAGCGAGTGAGCTTGATTTAACTGAGTGTAATCGTAAAGAATACGGCCAGGAAATTGATAAGCTTCCTCAACTATACCAAGAGGTTCGCGATCATTTAGCAGAAGCCTATAGAAGGAATGAGAAAAGTTATAATCTTAGGAAAAGACCATCTGATGTATATCACGTAGGAGACAAAATCTGGAAAAAGAATTTCGTTTTGTCTAATAAAGCTGAATGTTTTGCAGCTAAACTCGCACCAAAATACATTTTTTGTAAAGTTAGGAAAGTAATTTCTAAATTAGTTTATGAGCTCGATGGTCCAGATGGCAGAAACATTGGTAGATTCCATGTAAAAGATTTAAAACCTTATCAGGATTCAGAACCGGATTAGATTAAGTATGAATGGTTGAATGAATGTGGCAACGATTAGGTAAATGGTGAATGAATGTACTGATTAATACCTACTATACATCACATGTCACGTAAAAAAAAGAATAGATGCCTATTCAAAAATTGATTTGAATGAAATTTTGGAAATAAGAAGCTTCTTAAACTGTCCCGATTTGAAAGTAAAATTTTCATTTAATTATTATTTTACATATTATAGTATTTAATTCTTAAACAGTCCCGATTTAAGTGTAAAATTTTCATATAATTATTATTTTACATCTTATAGTATTTAATTCTTAAACTATCCAGATTTTGACGAAAGGAAAATTTCCATTTAATATTATTTTAATATTCCATAATAAGATATATTGATAAGTTACGTTCATAGTAAAAAAAATGTTCTCGTAAGCTCGACCATTTTTACTGGGGAGAGGGGGTGTGTGACACTATCAAATGGTTCGCCCTGTATTATTTATAGTGTACTCATAAATAAGCTGCCTAAGAGGCTAAATATGTTATGTTTTTTGTGTGAGCTATTGATATTTCTCTAGATTTAGTTTCATCATTATCATAATAAAATTTCAATGTGCAATTCGAATGCTAACAATATTTCCCAGCATATAGCGATAAGTTTTTGTAAGTATAAAAAGAATCTCGCAAAATAAAGACACGGGCTATTCGCAGTGAGAAGTTGGCCGTTAGTGTGAAACCTTATAAGATCTAAGGTAATAACAATAATACATTATATTAATAGATATTCACATCTAATTTTGATTTGAGTAATATGTTTATAACATTTCCATCTAGATCAAATAAAGCAAAACTAACGAGCGTTCAAATAAAAACGTGGTCGAAGTTGGCTCTGACACATTGGACGTAGGGAGTAGCTTATAACGACCAACTTAACCTCATTTCTCAACGAGCTGTATAGCAGCCTGTTTCAATAACGTTAATGACTATATAACTTTATTTTAAAGAATAATCGTGATAACAATAACAAACAATTAAAGGAGAACAAACGCAAATCTTTTTTCT
>NW_019417382.1:55409-71541 GCF_000390285.2 Anoplophora glabripennis | reverse complement strand
TATACTAGCTTTTACCCGCGGCTTCGCTCGCAGAGTGATAGAAAATCTTTCGCAAAAAATATTTTTTTTTAAATAAAAAGTATCGTATGTTACTTCTAATACCTCCAAGAATATGTGTACAAAGTTTCATGATGATCGGTTAAGTAGTTTTCGCGTGAAAGCGTAACAAACAAACTTACATTCACATTTATAGTATTAGTAGGGATATATATGTAATATGGAATATTATATGGAATAATATTATATATATATTGAGAAGAATCAATAGTTCAAAAGGTTAAATTTCAGTATTGGGATAAAAAGAGATTAATGTCAAAGAATGACAGTGTAAGTTACAGATTTGAAATTTGATGACAATTGGATACATAATGACAATTTATAAGTAAACTGTGAATTTTAATGAAACATTAATCTAAATTTATAAAAGTGGGTATAAAAGTACTATACAGGGGTGTCCCATTTTAATGTCCCACCCCAAATATCTCGAAACCCGAGCAGAATGAGGAAAAATGTTTTAGACAAAAGTTATAGGGTTCGAAGGGAGACATACGATGGTGACCTTTAAAATGACCTTGAAGTCGATTTTCAAGGTCAAACGAGGGTCAACTTCGATTATTCAAATGAAAACCCCTATTTTTTATTGCAGGATCGTATTCTACGGAAAAAAATACAAACTTTTTGCAAGAAACTTTTTTTCGAAAATGCATTTTATCCGAGTTTTTCACGAATTTCGTTTCATGTTGTTTGAAGTGTCAGATGGATCCTAGCTGGGATTCATGCATTACTCGCTGCCTGAGTCTTCAATGCTCGAGAGCAGGGCAACGAAACTTATCAAATTATCAAATTTTTCAATTGTTCGGTACGATCCAATAATCAGCATTACCGCGAGAGCGAAGAGACCGAGCGAGAACGTGCCATTGCGCAACTCCCGGGCCCCTACCGCATGTTCGAAGACGCTTGAAGATTACATGAGCAGGGAGCTGCGGCAGGAGAGGCTCGCTACCCCATCTGCCCATACCGATCGCGCTGCTGACGGAAAAGAAAAACAGAAAATAACACAAACTTGACAAATCAAATCAACACACGAGACTGCTAGAGTTCTCTGAGGAGAGAAACGGGGGCGTGCGTTCCCCTCGATTTTTTGGCAGCAATTTTATCCTTGTCTTGAACTGTTCCCCCTCTTCACTTTGTCCAGACGATCCTTATGTGTGTTAATCATCCCCTTTTCAGGACCAATCGATGACTTTTACGAAGAAAAAAACGTATCTTCATCTACTTGAACATACAAATACGTTTTTCTTCGTAAGGGTCATCGCATTGATGTGCTGAATCCTATCGGCAACCTCCACGTGGTGCACATCGGGTAACGCTAATGCCAAGGGTAACACATGAATCCCAGCCAGGATCCATCTGACACTTCAAACAACATCACGAACGAAATTTGTGAAAAACTCGGAAAAAATGCATTTTCGAAAAAAAAGTTTCCTACAAAAAGTTTGTATTTTTTCCGTAGAATACGATAGTGCAATAAAAATTAGGGGTTTTCATTTGAAAAATAGAAGTTGACCCTCGTTTGACCTTGAACATCGACTTCAAGGTCATTTTCAAGGTCACTATCGTATGTCCCCCTTCGAACCCTATAACTTTTGTCTAAAACGTTTTTCCTCATTCTGCTCGGGTTTCGAGATATTTGGGGTGGGACATTAAAATGTGGTGAAAATCATTTTTTAAATCAAGACAAGTAAAATAGTGTTTTTCTTTTAAAAGATCAAGTTGATCATCAATTAAGGGGATTGGGTAATGATCTCTAACTGTTATTTTATTCAATTGACGATAATCAATACAAAGGCGATAATCTCCTGTTTTTTTCTCTTGTAAGACTATAGGACTACAGTATGGAGAGTTACTTTCCCGAATTATTTTCCTTTCTAATAAATCATCTAAAATTTTCTGTAATATAGTTTTTTCACTAATTGAAAGTTTTCTAGGCCGAAATGAAAATGCTTGTTCATGAGTAAGACTAATGTTTATTTCATAATTAGTTTCAGGCTTGTCAGGCTTTAGTACATTGAAATATTCATTATAAAATTTAGTTTCTACCTGTTCTACAATTCTTGGTGGTAAGTTTTCATTAATATTTAAACAAATCTCGTTTCTGTCACCACAATCGATAAGCATAAGTTCATTGTCATCCTGATTAGAGCAGCAAGGGGTAATATTGTCATTCTCGATTATTCTTTTTATGATTACTTTATCAGACAAAATTATTTGAAAATTTTCTAAGCTTGCAAAATCTCTACCTAAAACAGCTGCAAAGGACATTGTTTCATCGGGCACAACATAAAACTTTATGGGGACTATCATGTTCTGAATAACTATCTTATCAGCAAATACACCTAATATTTTTGATTCTGAACCATTTATACCAAAATAATTATCAGGAGTCAAATGTTTTTGTAATGTATTACAAAAGGAGGCAAATATTTAGCTTTAATAAAACTGATAGGACTACCTGTATCTAAAATGGCCTTTATGTCTATTGTAAAATCAGTGGTCTTCTCATCCTGGAACTCAAGGCGAACAGGAACCTCGTAACTAGCTTTCCCACTGTTGATAACCATGGTCGTACTATCTGCAGAAATTTGACGAACTTGACTAGAGGGCTGTCGACCCTGGTTGGATTGCCTGCTTCCCTCACGACGCTGAGTCGACTGATTACTTGCATTTGCTGTGGGACAATCTCTCTTAAGGTGATCCACATTCATAACATGAACCTTGTTTTCTTCTTGGTTTGGGACACCGTATTGCTACATGCCCTATTTCATTGCAGTTATAACATCTAGGGGAAATGGGGTTTGGATGCTGTGAACTACTACTTCTCTCGGGAGGACACAGAGGCATTACTATTGAATCTTCGAACTTGTGATGATGGTTGTCGTTCCAGTGTTGTAATTTCATTCATTTTAGTTAATAAGTGGTTGAGGGTTGTAAACTCTTTGAATTTAGCTAAAGACTGCAAATGTGGATTGTTAAAACCATCCATAATGTGATTGATTAACTCGCTTTCAGGCATATTTAATTTATTGCCAAGTAGGACTTTATCCATATAATAATTGCAAAAAGGTTCACCTTTTCTCCACTTTCGAGCTTCAAATTTTTTCCGAAGTAAAATCAAGTCGTCTTTTGCACCAAACATTGAAATCATTTGCATTTTTAATTCGTCCAAAGTTAATGATACGTACTCAGGCTTTGAGTGATACCATTCTAACGCTTTACCACCTAGCTTGTTGATTACAACCAAGAGTAATTTATCTTCCGTTGACTGATACTTATTCTTTACTTTTGTAATTCGTTCAAACCACAAGTATACATCTTCATCTGCCTTACCATAAAACATCGGAATTAATGCTTCCAGTTCTTTATTCGACACTTGGGTCACCTCTCTCAACTGAATAGCTCGAACAGTAGATGCTACCAAATCTTCTAAAGTTATTTGATAATTCCCGGATGTTTCCCTTGCCGTTGGGTCTGCGACACCGTGGTCAGTATTATCAGCTTTCTTCTCAGCCATCTCCAACTTCTAACAGTTACCACTTGGACTAGTTCTGACCCCACACCTGAACAATTGTGGGAAGGGTTTATTTAACTAGGGAGCCATAAATTTCTCTAATAACGGTTTTATTGTTTAAATAACAATCTGCATGAACATACACTTTATTCAGACGCCATCTTTCTTTCTTAGCTCTGAACCATGGAGACTATACAAGGAGCCCGAACTCCATGTAAACAAAAATCTTACAAAAATAAGAGGGCGCTAGTGTTCCATATGTCCCATATGTAGAGAGGGGAGATAAAAAGCGGCAGTTTGAATTATAAATCAATCATGTCATTTTTGTAATGTGTTAAAAATTTTAAAATAAATAATGTAAGCTACTTTGAATTATATAAATCATGAAAATATGTCATTCCGGANTGTATCGCCATCACGTCCACGTCTAGACGGGGCAAGAGCTCCTTGAGTTCGATTTTTCGCCCCCGGAAACCGTCAACATTCCAGGAGGCAATTCTGAGGAGCTCTTGAGCCTGCGTATAGCTCGCTTTTATATGTTTCAGTGCGGTAGAGCTAGGCTCCGCCCACCGCACCGAAAACTCGACCTTACGCGACACCGTGTCACTCGGTCTTACCACGGCTAGCTCAAAAAATATATAAAAAAGTTACAATTTTGGATAGAAGACCGAGCTACGGGTTAATAGTAAGAATACCTAACTAGAATACATAAATTTAAATAAGTAAATTCCGAAACTAAGCGAATTTGCAGAGAAGAAAATGGGTACCTTCTCCGTAAGCTCTTCCAAACGACGTGTGCTATAAATATTTAAAAATATAAAACGTAAACTAACTAATTTTATTATAAAACGGGCGCCATTCCGCAATATACACGGAAAACAAAGTATGCTCCTATTCTCGTATGACTATTTCTTTGACTTCCTAATTATTTGAAACTCCTCGCAAATCTAGGTAGCCGCATTCCAGGGAAGGTCGCTAGACACTGACCCGCACAATATTAAAGATGAACTACGATTTATATAATGTACTACTTTAAACTTGGAAAGTTCGATGAAAATTTTTAAAATAATATTTATAGATTTAATTATTTATAATCAAATAAACGGTAAGATCGGCTGGCAACATCGTCATGGGGTCGCAAGAAATATACTATCAGTTGTAATGCTGAAAGAAATAACATATAAAAAAAATTCCCTGGCGACGGTACTTCGGCTGCAACCGTGGAGGCGACTATAATGTAAGCAAAAAACACTGGCACTTACTCTTTGTAGTCTCAGATGGCTGCTATCTGCGTAGGCTGATCTGGTGTTGCTTTCCGACTGGGAATCCTCTTGATATATCGAAGCACTCACTTATTATAGGGATCGAGCAAGGTAGGAACGTAGTGAGAGTAAAAGACAATGTATATATTTATTTATCAATATCCAGTTTCGAATCGTAGTATTGGAAAAAGACTCTACGTCGAGCGTACTTGGTAACAATTTAGGTAGTTTAACTTCCTGGTGTCGGAAGTTGTCGTCGGAGAAGGCCTCGGAATGGTACCTTGATATAAGTTCTATAGTGAACTGTTGTATTACGAATTCTTTTTAAAATAACGTCGAAGCGTTGCCTTGTATTTGTTAAGCGAAGTAATTGTTGATATTAGTTTATACGTAGAAGGTTTTTGTTGACTATAATTGTTGTTGATCGGCTTACAGTTGCGCAATACACTTTGATTTAAGGATCCGGAAACGGTAGATATATTTTAAGTTACGATGAATAGTTACGAAGTAAATTAGAAAGTTGAATGAATTTAAACTTTGTAAACTGAGTTGGAAAGTATAGGTAAATTTTGCAAAATACTAATAACTGTGGTAATTAAGACGGGTTAATTGCGCGACGACTGTAGTTACACTGACTGAGGTAGAACTGGTACTGATTAATTGTGCGACGACTGTAGTTACACTGACTGAGGTAGAACTGGAACTGATTTTTCTGGCTTTGCGGCGCGCGCTTAAATAGACATTGCCGCTGTAGGCTACGTGCCCGCCTCCAGTCATATTCAGCGTTCTCGCGCTGCGATTGGTCCGTTGCTTGGATATAGTCAAAACGGTGTTAACAATGGGTTTTTTGTTTGCCTCGGCTAGCTTGAGACTCTATCTCAGATTTTATCTCAAATAAAGAAAAATTACTAAATACGTATATTCTAGCTATTCTTTGTCAAAAAAGTAGATTTAAGTTGAAAAATGCAGGTTAACGTTAAAGTTAGGTGAAATTCAAAATATCAATGTAAAATGTAAAAAAGGTTAATAAAATTTGTTATAAATATAATAATTGAAATGTTTATGAACGTCAGGGAATGTTTATAAATGCCAGGGCGCCATGATATCTTGGATATCAAAATAATATGTGCTTAGAACGAAAGTAGACATTTGTAGGACACAAAATATGAAAATACAATAAAGTTAAAAAATTGACAAGAAAAACTGACGAGTAAAACTAACAAGTAAAGCCACTTACCTTGTGTCGGCTTATCTTGTAGACTGGTCTCTGATCTCGGGTTGAATCTGGTAGCTTGTAATACAGCAATGTTTCGTGTAATCCAAGTTTTTAGCACTTCACTTCACTTAGGAAAGGACAACAAGAATTGTAGAAATGAAGCACTGTATTTATGGATTTAACACACTGATTCTCAAATTTCGGAGACAGAAGAAGGACGCTATTTACATGAGAGCGTGACGTAGCACTTTCGTAGAATGATCGTATGTTGTACGTTGTAATGTCGTGAATGAATTTAATGAAGATTATTTGATTTGTAGGTTTGTAAAGATGCTGGATATCGTCATTGTTGCACTAAAGTTTGTAGGTTTGTAGATTCGTCGTACTGGTGATTAGATTGAGATTTTAAATGTTAAAAACGAGTAACGATTTAGAAAACTAGTAGCTGGACGGGTCGCTACGTTACTAATGGTGATTAAAGTTGCACTATGATTAATAAGTTGGTCGTACTGGTGATTAGATTGAGATTTTAAATGTTAAAACGAGTAATGATTTAGAAAACTAGTAGCTGGACGGGTCGCTACATCGCCAACTAAGAGCAAAATAAAAAGACAAAAAATTTATAACGTAGAACTAAACAAAACCGGATTCGGCTTCGACTGACTTCTGCACTGATATATATATATATAAGTTTCTGCGAGGTAGACGTAGGCTCCGCCTCTCGCTTCTTTGTAAACTCTCGCTTTCTATTGGTCCGTCTATTCATTTATAACCAAAGGACTGTCGTGGCCATTAGGGCCGCGAAACAGCCAAAAATCCATCAACAACAAGCGCAGACCGCTGAATTGGAAAGGAGGCGAAACAATCATATTCACCTACCTTTCCAGTTCAAATCAAAAACCCGCCACGGTTGCGAAATCAATCGCCGTCGGCCGGGCAAATTGAAAAAGCCTCTATAAGAGTCTTCAGACATCGATCCTCCCGGCGATAGCGTTTCCAGAGCGCAAAGACCAATTTCACCGATGTTTCCAATGTCACCCGCATCGCGACCAATCTCGCCTGGGTCTGCCATCCCGGCCCGCAGTGACCACTGCCGCTACTCTCGCAACCTGCAGTCCCGGGACCCTTCACGACGACATTTGGAAACAATCATCAGAAATGTCACCACTCTTTCGAAATGGTCAAGGACGCTATCGCCAATAACTCCAAAAGTTATTGAGCGATCGGTGTCAAAATTTAATGCAGCATTCCTCAAGTAGCTGACATTATCTTACTAAATTTTCGTCCGAATCGGATGAGCCAAAACGCCGTTATACAGGGAAACGCGGATTTCACGTTTTCCGCGTTTTCAGCCGTTCCGCTCATTCGATCTCGGCCGAACCCTCCAACCACACTAGAGTATCGCTAGGTGGTTGTCATATCCAAATTCGAACCGAATCGCCCGACTACTAACGGCCAGCTAAGCCATAATAGGTTTTCACGCCTTTAGAGCTGCCGCCGAAAGTATCCGCGCGATCTCGGTCGAACCCTCCAACCACGGCACTATGTCATGCCGTGTATCAACAGACAAAATTTCAAATGAATCCATCAAGAAATAAGACCTCCGTAAGCCCTTTTACGAAGACGGGGAAAATTTCACCGATGTTTCCAATTTCCCCGTCTTTGGGCCGAAAGGACCGTCTTCCGAAGGTTCCACCGCTCTGGCGGTTGGATGCGATGCTCGGCAGCCTAAGCCGAGACCGCGGGTAGAGTTTTTCCCAAACCGGGAAAAAACTCCAAAATCCCCGACGCCGACATCGACTATCCGGAGAGGCCAGAGGGGAACGAGTCCCGGCGTTGATGGGGACGATGGATGATTTTGGTTCGAGATTTTGGCGGACAATTCAAGGCCCGGTCCGCCAAAAGTATGGAAATCCCACAAAAGTGATCGAACGTCTACTTTTGACGTTTACAGTACTTCAGTGGGAGTACATGAGACGGAAAGCGATACAGAGCGAATTGTAACAAATCTTATTCATGGTAAATAACTTGTATATGTTAATTGTGAATCTTTGTTGTTTATTAATTTTATTCAATATATACTTTTAACATATCTTCCACGGTTTGATTGAAAAAACCCTGTCATCAAGCTCAAGAACTTTGGAGCTCAAGCTCACAGGCTCGCTTCACGAGGCTTCCGTCGAGGCTGCCATTCCTCGACGTGATATTGATAGTGCTTTGCAACCACTACTCGCTTAACGAGACAACCACCCGAGGTAGCCTAGCCTGAGGTGAAGACCCTGTTCGATAGCCCCCTGCATCGAAACAGCGGTAAACTCCAGGATCCACTTGCGACCTGCGAAACCGTCCGAGACTGACCACCTCCGACGAAGATCCTGTGCGATAGCCATTCGCATCGACACAGCGATACTTCAGGCTCCTCCAGAGACCTGCATACCGTCCGAGGCTTGCGACCCTCCGACGAAGACTTTGATTCCGACTGTGCCGGCTCCATCGAGAGACCCGCACCTCGGTACAAAGTACATACCTAGGCTCCTACGGGACCTATTCAATCAGACTCAATCGAGATCTGCAAATCCGAGGCAATCTTCCTCATCAAACTTCTAGGAGGTCACTCGTCGAGGCAACCTTCCTCGTCAAACCCCTACGAGGCATTTACTTTGTGACCCACGGGCACAAAGCAATAGTACGCACGTTACTGTAGCGGCGTACTTCTAAATTTAGTAAAAAAGTTGTCCTTGCTTCTAGGACTCCCTCGAGAGACCCACATTTTAATAGTAGAGTCAGTTCTTTCTACAAGACTTCTACAAGACTTTCGGAGCAAAAGAGCTTGCTCCGACATTGTCGTATGGGGAAGATGAACCCCTGCGACGCGACTTCGATATCCAGTGCTACGAGGATTGGTGCCCTCGAAGGTAACACTACAAATAATAAATTAGATCGTGCGAGTATGATTAAGACTGAGCTTGACGAGACCTCCATCCCCCCAAGCGCTATCTCGGTGCTTCCTGGAGAGTCTAGGGAGCCGAAGGTGGTAGCTCGTAGTAGTACGCGGCACGGCGACGTCACAGTGCCGTACGTATTGAGATCCGCGACTACATGAGTTACCGATACCACATCGAGCATCCCTCAAGACGTGCCCACGGAAACGAGTAGTATGCCGGAGTTATAACGAAGTGGATCACCCACAGATACTCGGGACGAGGTTCAACCTACGTAAAGTAGTTTCAAAATCTCATGAGCCGCGAAATGCGCGAAAGGCGTGGCGTATCTGCATAATTCTTCTAATAAACACGTCGTGAAAACATTGACTCAGAATTAGACCACGTGCCTCATAACAACCAGAAATGAACTAAGGCGCTCGGGCATCAATAAAGTCAACTAGCGAACGTTCGTTATATATATTTTATTGCTTAAATTAAAATAATAAAGAAAGGGCATTTTATTATGATATTTGTAATCGGATCAAAGGCTTGTTTGAGCTACGAGAGCTGGAGATAGACTGATTTATAGATGTAATGTTTTTAGGACGTAGAATAATTTAGGCAACGGTCGGAATTATGTTTCTGCGCATATGAAGGTCAAAGCTCATAAGATTTTGAAACAACTTTACCAACTGGTAGGGTCCGGGGAATCCCATGAGTCCAACCACGGTTCACGGTCTGGCCCCGATAGCGGCCTACCTCCGATATCGGGTGTTTCGGAACGTGAGTTAGCCGTCGGCGACGACGCTACAGTTCATTCAGCTTTTTCACGAAATGGTATCCAGCGGGAGCAATGCGCATCGCGTTCGGGTGCCATGGTAAGCGAAAACCCCTTAGCCGACTACCTCGTAGGTGACGAAGCCGGCCTTTTTTATCAAAACAATACTTGTACGTCGCCCGTCCATTCTCATGATCCATATTTGGATAGTCTAACCAGATACGGCGCTCAACGTGGGGCTCGACATTATTTGTCGAGATCTCCCCCGCGAGCTCGTGTTCTAGACACCACGTCTGTAGGTCATATCCACCACCACAGATTCCAGTCGTCTGAGAATATAGTGCGACCGGGCGTCGATAGTGACGATCCCCGTGAACTCCGTGCGTTTCTGCCGCGAAACCCGGTTAAGGGAACTGACATCCCAGATCACAGGTTGCGACATGGTTTCCAACGTGGAGCTCGATTAGAACTCCCGAAGCCTCCACTGAGGACCCATGCCGACCAAACACAACATTCCGATCATAATCCACGACATGGTGCTCGACGTGGGGCTCGAAGTCCTGCTTCGACGTCTTCGCAGCGAGCCCATGTTACTAATTCGCCGCACAATTCTCAAATATTAGGCACAAACGATCATATACCACGACATGGCGCCTAACGTGGAGCTCGATTCGAACTTCCGAGGTCTCCACCGAGGGCCCATGCCGTCGTTACCGATCCCATCGATCATATTCCTCGACAGCGCTGTCGAGGAATATGACCGACAGAAGCTCTTTTACTCCGAAAGTCTTGTAGTAGTCTGGTAGCAAGTCTTGTAGTAGTCTGGTAGCAAGTCTTGTAGAAAGCACTGACTCTACTATTAAATGTGGGTCTCTCGAGAGAGCCCTAGAAGCAAGGACAACTTCTTTACTAAATTTAGAAGTACGCCGCCACAATAACGTGCGTACTATTGCTTTGTGCCCGTGGGTCACAAAGTAAATGCCTCGTAGGGGTTTGACGAGGAAGGTTGCCTCGACGAGTGACCGCCTAGAAGTTTGACGAGGAAGATTGCCTCGGATTTGCAGATCTCAATGGAGTCTGAATTGTAGGTCTCGTAGGAGCCTATGTGTGTACTTTGTACCGAGGTGCGGGTCTCTCGATGGAGCCGGCACAGTCGGAATCAAAGTCTTCGTCGGAGGGTCGCAAGCCTCGGACGGTATGCAGGTCTCTGGAGGAGCCTGAAAGTATCGCTGTTTCGTCGCAGGGGGCGATCGAACAGGATCTTCGCCTCAGGTTGGGCTACCTCGGGCGGGACGCAGGTCTCTGGAGGAGCCTGGAGTATCGCTGTGTCGATGCGAATGGCTATCGCACAGGATCTTCGTCGGAGGTGGTCAGTCTCGGACGGTTTCGCAGGTCGCAAGTGGATCCTGGAGTTTACCGCTGTTTCGATGCAGGGGGCTATCGAACAGGGTCTTCACCTCAGGCTAGGCTACCTCGGGTGGTTGTCTCGTTAAGCGAGTAGTGGTTGCAAAGCACTATCAATATCACGTCGAGGAATGGCAGCCTCGACGGAAGCCTCGTGAAGCGAGCCTGTGAGCTTGAGCTCCAAAGTTCTTGAGCTTGATGACAGGGTTTTTTCAATCAAACCGTGGAAGATATGTTAAAAGTATATATTGAATAAAATTAATAAACAACAAAGATTCACAATTAACATATACAAGTTATTTACCATGAATAAGATTTGTTACAATTCGCTCTGTATCGCTTTCCGTCTCATGTACTCCCACTGAAGTACTGTAAACGTCAAAAGTAGACGTTCGATCACTTTTGTGGGATTTCCATACTTTTGGCGGACCGGGCCTTGAATTGTCCGCCAAAATCTCGAACCAAAATCATCCATCGTCCCCATCAACGCCGGGACTCGTTCCCCTCTGGCCTCTACGGATTGTCGATGTCGGCGTCGGGGATTTTGGAGTTTTTTCCCGGTTTGGGAAAAACTCTACCCGCGGTCTCGGCTTAGGCTGCCGAGCATCGCATCCAACCGCCAGAGCGGTGGAACCTTCGGAAGACGGTCCTTTCGGCCCAAAGACGGGGAAATTGGAAACATCGGTGAAATTTTCCCCGTCTTCGTAAAAGGGCTTACGGAGGTCTTATTTCTTGATGGATTCATTTGAAATTTTGTCTGTTGATACACGGCATGACATAGTGCCGTGGTTGGAGGGTTCGACCGAGATCGCGCGGATACTTTCGGCGGCAGCTCTAAAGGCGTGAAAACCTATTATGGCTTAGCTGGCCGTTAGTAGTCGGGCGATTCGGTTCGAATTTGGATATGACAACCACCTAGCGATACTCTAGTGTGGTTGGAGGGTTCGGCCGAGATCGAATGAGCGGAACGGCTGAAAACGCGGAAAACGTGAAATCCGCGTTTCCCCGTATAACGGCGTTTTGGCTCATCCGATTCGGACGAAAATTTAGTAAGATAATGCTAGCGACTTGAGGAGTGCTGCATTAAATTTTGACACCGATCGCTCAATAACTTTTGGAGTTATTGGCGATAGCGTCCTTGACCAATTCAAAAGGGTGGTGAAATTTCTAATGGCCATTTCCAAATGTCATCGTGAAGCGTCCCGGGGTTCGACTGCAGGTTGCGAGAGCAGCGGCAGTGGTCACTGCGCGCCGGGATGGCAGACCCAGGCGAGATCGGTCGCGATGCGGGTGACACTGGAAAGGTCGGTGAAATTGGTCTTTAACGCTCTGGGAGCGCTATCGCCGTGAGGATCGATGTCTGAAGACTCTCATGGAGGCTTTTTCATTCTGCCCGGCCGACGGCGATTGATTTCGCAACCGTGGCGGGTTTTTGGTTTGAATTGGAAAGGTAGGTGGATATGATTGTTTCGCCTCCTTTTCAATTCAGCGGTCTCCGGCATATCCGTATGTACAAGATTATGACTTCTATGAATATACGGGGTGTTCTGAAATCCTGAAGCTCGCTCGAAGGGTGAAATACGACAGCGCGCTCCAGCCACTGTATCCACTTTCGAATCAGATCAGCATCAGAGCCACTCTCAACACCAAGCAGTCAAAACTCAACTTAAACAGTTCACGCTCACATTAATTCAACAACGCATTCATCGCAACGATTTATAAAGAATTCGTAAACTCCGATACAAACGAAAATTCCAAGTTACTGCCATCCGTATCGTAAACAAACAAAATTCCTGGTTTTATTTTTAAAATTAGAAATAAGTGTCCATTTACCCAGTGCCTATTCAGAAGCTCCAGCATCGCAGAAGTAGAGGTTCCATCACCGCAGAAGCAGAGGTTCTACCACCGCAGAAGCAGAGGCCATAATTGTTTTAGAAAAAAATAAAAAATAAATTAAAACAAAACAAAAAAAACAAAATAAAATAAAACAAAATAAAATAAAACAAAACAAAATAATAAAACAAAACAAAACAAAACGAAATAAAATAAAACAAAACAAAAAAAAATAAAATAAAACAAAACTAAACAAAACGAAATAAAATAAAACAAAACAAAACGAAATAAAATAAAACAAAACAAAATAAATAAATCTTACACAAAAAAAATTCATTTCGCCCGAGCTCGAAGCCAACGTCGAGTACAGGACGGGATTTCCAGCGTTTATTTTATTTTAGGCACGCTCGATTGTATGTCTGTTAACAACGGCGTTAGTCGGTGGCTTAATTTGACTTCAGCACGCTTGACGCAACATCGGGTAACAGCCGAGTTTTGCCTCGGTAGCTCACTCTCAGTCGAGACTTGACACGAGAAGCATCTCTGAGTTGGTCTTCACACTTGTATTATAGTGTTTGAATCGAATAACCTCTCATTGTCCGCTCCTTTAGTGACTAGTAGTCGCTACCAATTTTTAAATACACACAGGGGGAAACTTCCCCACCAGTAGTTAGAAAGTAGTAGTAGTACTGGGTATCAGCGACCCTTCGGGGTACATTAAGGCTGTTCCCCTCAGCTTGTGGTACGGCCTGGTCTGCCAGTCAACAAAATAGGGAAAAAAGAATTCGTAACAAGTTCCCCTTTACTTATTAATTAAGGTGAACCCTACACCTATCGTTCCACAACGCGAGCCGAACCCGACATCCGCAGAAGCAGCCGCAGCCGTGCAGAAACGCTTCCTGCATGCATCCAGCGTGTCTTGGGGATACTTAGGGATACCCCCAACCACGTCACCATCTCCAAACGGGTCCGAAACTACCGCGTTCGTGGACAACACTTTCTCGATCGGAGTGTGGACGACGGGCGCTTCCCGCCAAAATGAAAAAACCGTTACAATTTCTGCGCAACGTGATTGGCTCCCTAGAAGAAATAACGGTTTAGTTACGTAACGAATCTTATAAAAACGCCCTGAAAAAAGGGAACAATGTTCACTTTCGCGTTCACCACGAACCCGTGAAGTTCTAACCTAACTTTTTACCTACAACCCCGTGAGGTTGTTCAACCTAATTTTGAAGTTGTAACTGAGCTATTTCGACGTGAGAAATTTACCTTTTAGCTTTTGCATCGCATTAAAACCCTGTGAGGTTTTTCGCATGTAATTTGTCGCATGCGCATCGTAAATTCGACATCCTATTTTTCGTTTTTCTAAATTACTCGCCACTGAGGTCGCGATAATTTAGATTTAACTTCATTCGCTTACCGCGTTATACAGGGTACTCCAAGAGTCAGTTGTCTGAGCACCGACCCAGCAATTGACTCAATATAAGAATTCGTAGGCTATAGTCTATCTTCGAGATTCGCAATTTTCATTGCGAATCTAAAACCATCATAAGAATTCTAAGTCTGTAATTTTTGTTGCGGACTATAAACTTTACCGCCGTGGCAATCGCGTGCCTCAACGAGGGATAAATCATCAGTGCAGCTAATTGACCGTTGCCGAGCGCCTGCAAGGATTTACGGTCTCTTAGCACCCACAGAAGCAAGAACAGGAGCATCACACCGAGAGGCTTTGCACCTGGTCTGACGCCGGCGTCAACCCTAAGCCCTAGAAGCACCAAGACAGAGCCAGCGTTCTAACGACGGGGCGCGACAGTAAGCCGCCCCCGAGGAAGCGACTAGGCCCAAGAAAGAAAAAGACGACCATCGGTCACCAGTGAAAATATCGCTTCGTGCTCGACTGGCACGTCGTAAACGGGCTTAACGTACGGCCAGTTCCCGGGAACTGATGAGGTGGTGAAGATTCGCGCTTGCGTTTCGCGTTAAGGACTTTGCTGTGTGCACCACCGGCACAGGAAGTCCTTAAGAGAAGCAGGGTAATGATTTGCGAGATGGCAACGGAGGAGCATCGAAGAAAATATATACAGGGTGTTTATTAATTGAATGCCGATACTTAAGGGTGTGAATCCTTGGGTCATTTTGAGAAGAAAACTTAATATCAACAATCAACATATGTCCTAAACCTATTAATTTTTGAGCTACATGGTGTTACAGTTTTAAGAAAAAAATTACTTTTTTATTTTCTTATTACTCCAGATATATTTATGAAATTTTGTACACACCTATTAATCATTAAGGAGCATTGTTTGATGTAAAAATTTTTTTAAAATCTTTGCCAATGACGTCCGTACAAGGTTTGAACTAAACATTTTTGAAGAAAAAAATGGTACGCCACTGCTTTTTCTAAATACTAAAATTATTTTTAAAATCTCCATTTATTTTACAGCAAATTCGGTCCCTAGACTTACTCTCGTACGACGCACCATTTGCACGTAAAAAAATGAAAACCAAAAAAAGTTTTTTCCCCAAGTTCATTGAGACTGCTTTTGATATTTTGTTGCCATTTTGTAGACACCCACCATGCGTGGAAACACTTTTTGTGGGGCAAAAATTAATTTTCTACTTTCACAAATGACGTTCACGTAGGCATAATATTAAATGTTTGGATAGAAAAAACGGTAAGCTCATTAAATGCCCCCTTAAAGCAAATGAAATAAAAATTAGTAGGCTGGGTAAAGTGTCATAATTTTTTACGCTTCTTTTCGCAATAAAGTTGACATTGATTTTTCATTATTAAAAAATTATTAGAGTAGGAGGTAAAATCTCATAAAAAATGGTAAATTTTACAATCGGTGAATTAGCTGACATGCATTTTACTTATGGGGTTGCCGACGGAAATGCATACGAAGCCAGGAGGATATACCAAGAGCGGTATCCAAATCGCGTACTACCCGATCCGAGAACATTTTCTGGGATTCATAGACGTCTTCACGAAACCGGAAATTTAAAAGTAGACCACAGTGCTAAAGGAGTCCCTGAAACAGTAAGAACACCGGAACTTGAAGAAGGAATTTTACATGAAATTGAGGAGAACCCCGAAACTAGCACGAGGAAAATCGCGGCAACATTTAATGTTTCACACGTACTTGT
>NW_019417382.1:36060-51830 GCF_000390285.2 Anoplophora glabripennis | reverse complement strand
AGTTTGGTGTGCTCTCAATCGAAGGAGGATTTATGGACCTATTTTTTTTAATGGTACTCTTACTGCGCAAAGGTATAGAGAAGAAATTATCGCTCCTTTTGTTAACCAGCTGGAAGAAAACGAAATTACAAACTTTTACTTTCAACAAGATGGCGCAAGGGCACATACGGCAGGCGAGACGATGAATATGTTGAGGGAAGTTTTCCAAAATCGACTAATAAGTCTCAATGCTGAACATGAATTTCCACCGAGGTCATGTGATATTACGCCGTGTGATTTCTTTTTGTGGCCTTACCTTAAAAACACTATTTTTGAACTGCCTATTCCTGATTTAAACCATCTGCAGGCTCGACTTATAGACAAGATTCGTGAAATTAACAATACCCCGCGATCGATTAGACCTTAACAGTGGCGTAAATCTCGATTTTAGGGCTTTTTAGTACATGGTGCATATTCTGGTGCATTGTGCATCCTTTCAACCTGTCATATCTACACCCAATAGTTGCGGCAGAGAGGTGAATACTTGCTGACTGGCTTACAAATCGTACGACTCGGAAATTGTAGAAAATAGGGAGCTGTTGCATTATACCGGCTGTTCCATCAAACTGCTCCGCCATTTTGCTGTACCCCGACGTTGAGCATCCACAGATAAGCTGTAGCATTGTATAAGCAAATATAGTATTATATTTCTTATGACCGAATAGTTGACCAAATTTTGGTTCTCGAATTCGTTACAAGGAGGAGCCATATGTATGTAAACTTGATATTTAATCGTTCACGTTCAATTTTACACTTTCGATACTGCGCCATCTTATGTTCAATAGTTAAATGATCTATTACACAGATATTTGGAAATACAATTTTCTTGAGATGAAATGACAGGGTAGATAGAATAAACGGAATAAATTCATATCACGTGACATGGAAATTAGTAAAATACCAGCTACCGGCAGATACGACAAAAAAGCTTCAGTTAATGCGGTTTGAGTTTTTATCTAGGGTTTGAGAAATTATTTAAATAAGGTAAAATTAGTTAAATCAATATGTGTGTAATTTAAGCAAGATATATATTTTAAATTCATTAATTTCAGTATAGCAATAACAGGGCCGGGTGCAAAATAAATTGCGAAGCCGCTTCATAAATACATAAAAAACAATTATGAACGCATATGATATCAAGGAATTATATAAAAAAACAATTGAATGTTGCGTTTTAAAGATACATATAAACAAAATTAAATTCCTCTACTTTTTCTGATTACAGAAATATATACATAAGAATATGTCACATGTTTGCTTAGACACATTGCATAATATTTTGTTAATGAAAAGTAAGACAATTTTTTTTAAATTTTAATTTTTAATCTTTAGGGTTTTTCACGTAACCCGTTCATTAAAAGTATTTAAACTTCTAGTTACAATGGAAATTTAAAATTTTGACAGTGTTCAATTTAGTCTTGAAATACTTTCAAGAGTGGGATACTTCCGGTTTCACCGGAAGTGACGTCATCTCCATTGTTTTAAATGGAATACCCCATTTTATTTATAACACTCATCGATTCTATGAGTTATTTTGATTAATTTTTGTCATCACGTGGTTTTCGTTTTCGAGATATTTAGGTTTTTTAAAAAAAAATTGATAGATGAAACGTCGCGATTAATATTAAATATCTCTACCATTTGTATAACTGGACAGGACATACTTCCATTATTACTGTGTAGTATCTGTTATGTATTCATCGAAAATGTGTCACATTTGATCTCAAAATTTTGCGGCCAACACGGTAATTTTCAAAGATAGAAAACTAATTTTTTTCAAATGGAACAATAACAATTTTATCAGTCAGGAACATGTAGAATTAAATTCTGCGTCGACTGACATAGAGGTTTCCAATACTTATCTTCAACGGTTTTGAAGATAACCACGATTATTTATAAAGGACGAACTTTAACGTGCGTTAATTTAAGTACTACTATAATTTTTAAGGGTGTGCCACCAAAAGATAGTTTCATTTGAAAAAAATATGTACGTCCCAAAAAACTCTTCGATGAACTTTATTTGCTAATAAATTGCATCGTTTAGTATTTTTGACGGGATTATGATTTTTGCAGCATTGTATGAGTCGATTAGAGTAAATTGAAACACGCACCTAAATGGAAAACTAAAAATTAAAATAGAAAAAAAAATACCTCTCAAATATTACTTATGTGGATTCAGATCATCAAGAATTTTGTAAGTTACTGTCATTTCCGCCGAAATCGGAAGTGGCTGAAAAATCATCAAAGTTTAATACGATGTCCCAAATTGCAATAATTTATCTTCAAAACTAAAAAGGGGGTATACCATCGTTGTGTGAGTAGAAATTATAGATAACACTTGATATTATTAGATTTATTTTTAATATTTTTTTATCTAGTTTAATTTTAATTATTTATTATATATCCGGTATATTGCTGTAATCGGAAAAAATAGAGGAATTTAAAAAACGATAAATATACAGGGTGTTCCATTAAAAAAAAACAAGCATTTTGTTTTATATCTATCTGAAACGCAATATCCATTAGTTTTTCCATGTAGTTGATATCACAAGAATATTTACTAAATCTTTGTTTTTTACCATTTTGTCTTCGCCACAAAACATTTTTCGTCCTTTTTAAAATTATGGTCTCTCGCTGTGACGTCAATTCCCAGTCTTCGATAAATTTCAATAATTTTTGAAACATACTGAATGCAAATAAATAATAAAAAACAAATGTGAGACAACCCCATTCATATTTGGAATTTGATTATTTGAATATCTGCTTTCCCCTCTTAATGAATCCCCTCCCTAAACTAACGCGAAATATTCGCAGTGGCAGCGAAATTTTCGCGGCGAATAAATTTAATATCGCGATATCTTCGCAGCGGTACAGCTATGGCTATTTACTTTCATAGGAAACGTTTTGACGCGAATATTTCGCTGCGACTGCGGTGCGGACATTTCGCATAGATTACTTCTGATTCTGAAGCTGTAGATCTGCCGCCGTGTATGGCCGTTTTCACACTGGCCGACACGACACCGGCACGACAACGACAACGATGCCGGTGGATGCGTAATCTCATAAATAAATGGTCATGTTTTCAGACTCGCCGATATATCGGTATCGAGTCGTGACAGGCTACTCCACTTGCGTCGCGTCGTCGCTGATTTTGTGTCGGCAACGATGCTGTGCTGATGTCGTGCCGGTGTCGGTATAAGTGAAAACGCCCTATAGTGTATACAATATGATGCGCATCGAGATGCGTATTTTTTTTAAGCAGAGCGAATATACCCCCGGCGACGACACATGCGATTTATAGAATGATACATTAATTCCCCAACCATCTGGAATGGTCAATTACAAAATTTTTTGGTAGGCCTAATATTTTTTATTTTTTCGCATATACCTGTTATAGTTCCAGAACTAATTTAGATAGACATCACCATACATTCATTTAAGAACATTAAAAGAAAACTTACAGCGTAATTTACAGCGATAAAATGAGTCATGTCTTTATATACTAGACTACTAGACAATACCAAGACCTACGTCAATTTCTAATACTACTTTTTTTTTGGAATGACGAAAACTTGAAATTAGTGGGTATAAAATTATTATACTCTATTTTTAAACTAAGAGGAGTGAATGCCAAAGACAAATTTACACTGCAAAAGTTACTAAAAACTACCCCAGATAGAATCAGCACAGAAGATAAAACTGGATTAAACTTCTGTGGCATCAGACTATCAAGTATATACTCACTGCAAGTGTTTAACCTCATTTTGAGTACAATAAGCTTTCATTACTTTTAAATGAGGTTATTAAGTACCTTATTCAAAATAATGTGCAATGAATAAATATCTAATTCTAGGTTTATTTAACTTTTATATATATTTTTTTAAAATAGGAGGTACTTCCTACATAACATTGAAAAACTGAATATGAATGAAATAATATACTACGAACCAAACATATATAAATGATTCCAGTTTTCACTTTTTAAAAACAATTTTATTGATTCACATTTTTACATCTAGCATTGGAGTAATTATATAATGGTGTTTTTGTTACTTTGAATTGTTGCATTTCTATCTTTCTAATTTTCTGAATTATTCGACGAGTCAGTATCCATATCGCTCTCGCTATTATTAATTGATATAATTAAAGGTTCAATGAGATCGTCCATAATTCCGTCAAGTGTTCCCATTTTTTCTTCCTCCTTAATCACATGTTCTACACATTTTTTCCAGTTCATATTTGTAACATTATTAAGAGCCTCTATTAGTAGTTCCCTTACGTCCTTCAATTTATATGTTTTATTTTTGCTTGCCACTTCATTCTTCACCTGTGCCCAAATCAATTCTATAGGGTTTAATTCACAATGATATGGCGGTAATCGTAACACAACTTTATTTTCTTTTTTTGCCATTTCATCAGTTATATACAAATTATATTTATCTTTATTTTGGCGAATTAAATATAATAATTGCGATCTCACCATACCTTCTTCAAATTCGATATTTTTTTATTGCAGCCATGCCTTCATATCAATTTTTCTTGTTGATGTTGTCGGAATAGCTTCTACTTTTCGACTATGGTATGATGCATTGTCCATTACAATAACAGAATTATCTGGTATTTTTTTCAAAAATTCAGAAAACCACTTTTCAAATACATTTGCATTCATTTCCTCGTGATAATCCCCACTCTTTTTGCCTTCGAAAACCAATAACGAGTCTTCAACGAATCCTTCCTCTGAGCCAGCGTGTAAGATAATAAGACGCTTTCCTTTACCGGACGGATTTTTTAATCCCGTAGACAGCCCTTCATTGAACGCCTCACGTTTGCTTTTAATATTAGTATCAACCCATACCCTTTCTTTTGTATGACCTTCATTTAACCATGTTTCATCTAAATAATAAATAGGTCTACCTTCAGATCTAAACTTTTTAATTGATATCAAGTAGTCAAGTCTCCATCTCACTATATCATCACGTTCTATCAACACACTTTTACGACTTCGTTTTAAGTATCTGCAAAAAAAATAAAATGTTTTTATTGCAATTATACTTGCTCCGAGATATGTCTTCAACCTTACTTGAAATTAATTTGTTTCATAAATTTGTATAATGATGAACGGGACATCTGTGGCAAATCCTGACGACTTTTTATTTCGGTTAATATTTTGTCCAAAGTGGGGATCTCATTTTTAAAGAAAAAGCTGTGTACTATACGCCTTATGGAATTCTTCATTGCTTCATCCAAACATGTAACAATCCCAGGTCTTCCACCACAGGATTTGGAAGTAGACACCCTTCCAGTAGATTTATACTGTTTTATGGCTCGATATACTGTTGATTTTTCACAGAAAATCCCGGTCATGCCCATGTGGAATGTTCTTTTAATATGTCGTTAAGATCTGCACTAAAATTTATGAGTCCACGAAACACATCAGGGCTGTCCGAATTTTCTGTCTCGTCGTGTCCGCGAAGTGCTAATTCGCAAGCTCCGCAAAATTTTATGTACCTAATCTATGATTTTAGATAATACATAACGATTTTCCGTTACCTGTTCATTGTGTTTCCGTATATTATCCCAATATGCAGAATCTAACTGACTTCTTATGTTTATTTACCTAATAACTTAAATTACTTAAATCTTTCACACCGTATATTGTCCATGCTTTATCCCCACCGAAAAGTAAACACGAAAAACAAAACAGTGTATTTTTTACATCACACCCGCACGCCCACTCTGCTTTTGTGTAGGTATACATTATTGTTAAATTGTCTTTTATAACTTTTATTTCGGCTTGTTCCACTAACTTCAATATTTAATCGTGGTGTTGGCCCATCTAATTCTTTTATTTTTAGTTTATCCTCATAAGGCAGAGAACCAAATAAAGTTTTTTGTAAAAACGAAACGCTATTCATTTTAATAACTATAATATCCGTAGACGCCTAAACGAGAATATTAACACGTGCCGCTCACAGAAATAAACCACCACACGCCACGTACGAAATATTACTGCATTTACTGCAGCAGTGGCTGTCGCTGTTGCAGCCACATAAGCCCATTATGTTTGTGTACTGGGTCACATGCCTGATTAGCCAATAAAAACAAAGGACGCATCTAACTGTTCGCTGTGCACACATTTTGTATATGAGGTTGCATATATTAAGGAGCGTAGCTCGCGTCGTAATAAATAATATAAGCTCCATTTGGATTCTTTAAATGTTTTGTTGATATGATTAAATACATAAAATTTTATGTGTTCTGCAGCTCCGCAACTCTTATTTATTTATTTATTTATTTATTTATTTATTTATTTATTTAGGAAAACGAAACATAAACAGGCTGGCTAAGAGCCCAAAACAATGTACACTAAATATACATATATACACATACACACATATAAGCACATACACACATATATAGGTACACACATACATATGCATACACCCACATACATATTACAGTATAGATACAGTATAAATACACTAATAAAATACAATAAATAACAATAATGTAACTATCTGTATTAACAGAATGTTGTTTGTTTTAAGTGCTCTCTTAAAGCTAACTAGTGATACTCTAAATATATCTAATATGGTGTAATTAGTTTTTTTTGTTTGTATGTTTATTGTTTGGAGGAGGCGAAGAAAACTGGACGAAAACTTTGTGCTTCGCGTACTATGTACCTCTTGTTGGGAGTTTACGACTTTTAGCAGCTGGATCGTTCATCGGTTGTCCTACCTATGACACACTGATGAGGACTAATAAGTCCGAAACCGGTCTGTGCCTGGTGGGACCAGCTGATGAACGATCCTAGCTGTTGTACTGGGTGTCGCGAATGTAATTCAATGCCGGTAGGGGCAAATAGCCCTCGGAGTAGTTGTTTTTCGCGGCACTGACGACTTACATTGTGTTTCGCCCTCTATAGGCGACACTCGTGCAATAAAGTACCTGGCAAATTTTAGCAGGTCGCTTCCACCGTAGTAGCCATTTGAATGGCNATACTTAGTACCACGTAACATGCTTAAAATTCTGTCTACTCTATTAAATGGATATGCATCAGGTTTAGTAACTCGATTTAAATGACGACCATCAAAAGTGAAACGATACTCTACCGATTTCTTTTTTACCAATATTACAGGTGAACACCATGGACTTTGAGAAGGTTCTACTACTCCTAACTTGAGCATCTCGTCTAGTTCTGCATTCAAAATATTTAACATAAACGGAGACATAGGGTATTGTTTGATTTTAAATGGCTTTGCGTTCCCAGTATCAATGTCCAAAGAAATTCTATGTGTACAACCTAATCTGGTATCTGAGGAAATATCTTTAAATGATTATATTACTGCATCTATTTGTTGTTGTTGGTCAACGGTAAATTTATAATGATTTGATAACGCATTACTTATTCCAACCTTATTCTTATCTATTTCACAAATTTCAACATCTTGAATATTTATTGAAAAAGAATTGTTTTGAAAAATTAATTTTAATGAGAACTCCCTACAAAAATCACTACCTAAAATTAATTTATGCTTTAGTGAAGGTACTACTAAAACTTTTATGACTTTGCATACTTCTCCTATGGAAATTGGTAAATAAACACAACCCGAAACCTTTTGTATATTACCATCTGCAGTTGTTACTGATTTCTCACTATTTTTGTCCAAGCTCAAATTAAATTTTTCCAAAAGCGGTAAATATTGACTCCCTAAAACGCTTAAATTTGCTTCAGAGTCTAACAAGGCTACCAAAAATGTATAATATATTTTAACTTTGATATAGGGTCTGTTGTCACACGGTTTTTGTATAAAAAGTGGAGATAAATTGATATTTTTCTTATAAAAATTAGCAACATTGATGAGCCAACTTTCCCATTCTACATTCTGTTTTTCTAAGATTTCATTAGTTAATTTGAAGCGCCTAACAGTTTGCTTGGATTGCAAATGGCACGGTTTTCCAACCCTCATCAAGCGTTTTTTGAGCACGGACAAGTCTTAATAGTCATTCCTGGGTTTCCACATTTAAAACAAAACCTTTTTTTTGGTGCACGACAATCCCGGAAACTATGATTTGCTAAGTTACAATTCCAACAATTTAAACTTTTATTAGTGCTTATATTTGACTGATTCTGATTAATTACTGACATATGTCTACTATCACTCTCCCTATTGTATTTCCTGTTAATTTGTTTAAAACTTTTATTACCACGTGAAAATGTTCTAGTAACTAACTGGTTTTGTATATCATGTCCAGAATCTTTACTAGTACTAGCATAAGATAGCTCAGGCTCTAATGAACAATGTGTTGTTGGTGGTCGATAATTATTTTTCACATAGTTTGCCTCATCAATTTTTTTACAATAATTAACTAATTCAGTTATTGAATTAATAGGTATCAGAGCTAGCTAACTAATAAAATGAGGTAACAAATTTTTTCTAATATATTTTAATTTAGTTACTTCTGGAACAAATTTATTTACTCGACTGAATAATGACTGCATAATAGCTACGTAGATGTTAATAGACTCATGTCGACCTTGAGTTCTGTTTCTTATTTCATTAAAAATTTGATCATCATAATCGCTAGGTAAAAATTCATTAATTAGTAAATTGACTAAAGCATCCCAATCATATATTGAATTTCTAACAGACCTAAACCATACCAGAGCATTACCACTAAACAAATCGCAAGCACTAGCAAAAAGTTTATCTTTATTAACATTGCGTGAAGCGCAAAGTTCATCCACTCTTTCCAAGAAAGATTTAACACTACTATTTTTTTCACCATTAAATTTAAGATTCCATTTGTAAACAGGTACAGATTTTGTAATGTTTTGACAATTATGGGGAGCGACAGTTATATTAGGTACTACTGATGTGTTAGCAATCAGACTATTATCAACAACTTCTGATTTTTGTATTTTTTCTACTAATAACGTTTCAAGTTCTAAACAGGTAATTTTGGATTCTGATTTAAAATTTAAAATATATGCAGCTAAATCTGCATTATCGTTTTCTACTATTATTCGATTAACTCTATGAATTAAATGTATTAAATTAGTTTTAATTCTAATACAACTTGAATCAGACCTTCAAATTCATCTAATAGTGATCTAAGAGTGTCGAAAGTTTCATTTATTTCCCCCTTTTCTGTTTCAAAATTAAATTCATTATCTTCATAAACCTTTTTACTAGCTTGCTCCTTGTCTAATAATAATCTTCGTAGTATTTTCCTTTTTATATGTACATCTTTTTTAGTAATAATCTCTCTAATTCTCAGCTCATAGTCAATTTGCTTTTTAGATAAATAAGTTACTCTCATATCATAGGTTTCCATCGTGAATGTAATGTGAAAAGATAATAAAATGAATAAGATTATGAAAAAATATAATATACTATAGCGTTCTTTCTCGTTCAAACTATAAAGGGCGAACGGCAGCTCTTATAGCGGCGGCAATGGGCAATGGGTCGGTTCTAAGGTATTTGATTCACAACATATATACTAGCAGTTCGAGGAGAACGTTAAGGGACAAAAAAAGATATTATACAGGGCGCCAACCTACACAAAAAAATGAATCATAATCAGACATCCAATAATTAGGCAAATTTAAATATTGTTACGTCATGTGAACAAATTAGGTTTAAAATTTGGCATGGATATCAAAATCTTGTGGTTATCCTTAAAATAAAACCTGACTTATCCACGTGGTCCAATCCACAAGCTAAAATGGCGGCTCCATGGTCCCAGAAATGGCTCTGACAAATAGACTGACGAAATCAGATCGGCTAAAACGCCAATTACGTCTAGGAAGTCTATGTAGGGGAAAATCACGGGGAAGGCGCAGCGAACAGGCTTGGTGGAGACAACGGGGATCGTGTAGGTGTGGAGTACGGCTCCCAGGGCGACACTTGCGGATTACATAACCAGGTGTAAAACCTGGTCAGAGGGACTCGAAAGCAGTACACGCCTACTCCTAACTTACTTGCCCTGTGAATATTTAAACCACGGTATACCTAACTGCAATAATAAAAAAAAGACCCGCAACTATACTTACGGAGCAACCTCCGGCGAGTTGACAGTTTTTAGTTGACTATTAGGAAAGCTATTGGATGCTGGTGATGTAATGTACGATGTACAGTTCAAACTATCGGCATCGAGGCTACACTAATAATTCTGTTGCAATTTTACTACGGCACAGGTTAAATGAACGATTTCACGTACCTATTTCTGACCCGCGGTTCAAGAAGTTCTGCTGGTTGATCTCTTTCTTTCCGATTTTAATATTCGCTCTGCTCCGCGTGGAGCGAGCACGACCGGACTTTGGTTGTTATAAAAACTAGACATCTGATTGTGTTCCTACACGATACAGGATGGTATAAAATTTCCTAGCCCAGGATACTGGGACACAACATTAAATACGTATTTTAGTAAGGTGTCACAACATATATACTAGCAGTTCGAGGAGAACGTTAAGGGACAAAAAAAGATATTATACAGGGCGCCAACCTACACAAAAAAATGAATGAACAACCCCTTAACGCTTTCCTCTCCCTGTAGGTCGGGATGGAGACAACAAAATAAAATACACAAATAAAATCTCACAGGTTTATTTCCCACTCTCTGCAGGTGTTCGGCAGGACTCTGGTTTATGCTGTCCTGGCGTTCGGGACGGCGAACTCGAATCCGGGATCTGGATGTAACCTATTCCCTTCCAGGATTACCAAGAAATTTCTCTGAATTTGACTATAAACTTGTAGTGACTTCAAACTTAGCTACTAATTCTTCACTAAGATATTTGCAATTTGACTACGATACTAGTTATGACAGAAACCAATATTTTGCCTAACTTCAATACTCAATTACTTATTTGAGGTTTCTCAAATATTAGCAAAAACTTAGGTCTTTAAGACTTAGTTACGATAATAGCTCTTTAGGCTGTAAAATAATTAACGCTTTCTTAGAATAAATTTTCTTGAAATTTACTCGAAATTTTATGTAAAAATATTCTGTAGAAATATTCTTGAAATTTTGTAGAAATTTTTGTAGAAATTATTTTTGTAGAAATTTTTCTGGTAAGCTCTGGTGAGAGAAATGGAGGAAATAAAATCCGATTAGCACGTGGCCACATATTGAAGGTTTTACAAAAAACACAATAAAATCTTAATAGCAAGCAAGGTTGGAATTTACTGGATCCATTACAAATAAACTAATATTTAATATTTGAATAATTACCTATGATGTTGTTCTTGATTCACTTTGTGATTAATATTAATTTAAATAATTCGGTTTATTTATAATCACACGCGAGCTAATAGTTTTGTACCAGTGCAAAATGAAAGAGGCCGTAACTCGCTCCGCGAGTCGTTTTATTGGCACGGTTCTACAAAAACTACTCAAACGTGATTGGTTGGGCACAAAACATTTCCCTACTGGCAACTGAACGGTATTAGTATTGTTCTACGTTTTATGATCCATTACAATCCAACAACCTTCTTTGCTCGTTAATGATCTATGATTAACAGAACAGATTTGTATAAACTAACCTCCAACGAATGACAGTCACGTAACCTAATGTGTTGATATCCCAGATTCGATTTACAACAATGGTATTAAAAGAAAATAGTACAAGTACAAAACATTACAGTTAAAATACATTTCTCAGGTCCATTACAATTTCTATACAGAGATTCTCCATGTTCTTCAGGTAAATAGTAAACAATTATGGTATAGAGTTTAGTACATCCATGTTTTATAAATAATTGCAGGATAAAACAAAGATTTACAGGATGTGACAACAACTTAGTAATATACAGGTGGTAACTAAACTAACTAATAGTATTCACAAAGTTGTATATCAATGCTAAAGTCTCAAGAAGTTGTTTGATGGTTGACTTTTAGATAAAAACTGCGATATTCACTATAAACGGATAGTGAATGTTACAATACTATATTTTAAAAGTTTAAGTTTCTACGAAATAAATATCTAGCAAAACCATTTCATTAAAGAAGCGAGGAATTCAACATCAGCTATTAGCCAAGTTTTTATAATATCGGTCTGGGACAAAAAGTTTTAAACACATTTAAAATATTTGAATTGACAATAATTTGATTTATGTTTGTTCTATCTCAATATTTTCAAAATATCTAATCACTGATAATTTACGAAATACTCTATATAAATTCTTAAAACTTGTTTCTACACATAAAAACTGTACTCATAAAATTTTACGTACATACAATACAAATTATAAAGTACACTATACCATAAATATATATATACTACGAGGTATATGCGAAAGAGAGAACTTAGAGAACTTCTTCAAATAATATATATAAATAATATACCCAGCTAATCAAAATTTTGAGGCCATAAATTTATATATATTGTATGTCAGTCGTTATCAGATGCCATATTGCCTTATCTATAAAATGTTAACAGAATTATACAGTTTTCCAACACCAGTTCCGCTTTATTTTATTTTTTATTAATTTTCTGTTTCCTTTCCAAGGCCTGCAATTTCACTCACCAATATTTTTTTTATATAATTTGCTATTTAAAAAACAATAAATTTTACCAAAATTTACCCCCTCTCTTGATAGAGAATGAAAAGTTTTATACACCACGACAAACATGCATTTATCACGTTGGGCGCCAAATTTGTATGGTGTAATTAGTTTTTTTTTTTTTTTTAGATTACCACACTTTATTTGTTTTATGCGCCGGCAGCTCATTTATGGCTAGGTGGTGGGTAAAGTAAAAGCGTTAATTCACATCAAATAGGGAATAAACATATTATGTAATCTAAGGGTAATTTCTAGGGGCGCCAATCACTTTTAAATAAGTAAACAAATATTGATGAAAGTGATAAATATCAATATTAAAAATACAGATGTTTTTTTTATCTATTTAAAGTGTAACATTAGTGAGTTGAGGTAGTTACAGACATCACGAAAGAAAACTAGAAAACATAAAATTTAAAAAGTTTTATTAGAAACTATTCAAACTGAAGAATGGCTATACTGATATTAGATGTGATGAAGTAAAGTAATTGGTATGAAATATACAGGGTGTAACTAAATAAGTGTAAAACATTTAAGGGGGTGATTCCTCATCGAAAAAAAATATAGGATCTTTCATATAAAGAAACTTCATTGGAGCATCCCTTGTTAAGATACAGCCCCTTAAAGGGGGTACATAAAATTTGTTTAACAATTTTTTTCACAAGCACTAAACAAGTTACAATATTGAAATTAACCTGACATTTTNATTCAATTGATCTTTGAGGGTAAAAACCGTGCTGTTGCGAAATTATTGAAGATTTAACTGCATTGAATAAGTGATCGTAACTCACCTTCTCCAGTACTTTACTAAAGATATTTAATTTACTGATAGGACGATAGTTTTTTACTAAGTTTAACAATAAATAATGACTTACGTGGAGGGTGGCTTGATAGAGAGCTATATACATATAATAGCTTATGTAATGGATCTCTAGGTGTTGAAAATGTGGGCATATGTCTTTAAATCCAGCAATGCAGCCGAAACTATGAGCCGTTAGCACAGTTTCCAAACAATACGGTCACAGTTTTAATGCAATTTTGCAATATATCCAAAAGGAACACTTTAAAATGTTAATATCGTCGAAAATTGCAATAATTCACCTGCTTCACACTATAATAGCAAACTCCCTTTCTAAGAATGATAAGTATATCGATACGAACGGTTTTTGTGTTTTAAATAGCCTCAAAAACACTGTTCTATGAATATTCTAGACTACGCCAATAATTCTTAACAGAAATAACAAAAGTTAAATAATTTTTAACAAATAGCATTATTTAATTTCAACTGCTTAAATAATAACAACATACTGATTAACATTTAACATAGTAAAACTACTCAAATTTATTTAAATATCTCCAGTATGTTTATTTGGTTGTATACTACTAGAAGTTGTCTGATTTTTGAGCGGTTTACTCTATAATTATTCAAAATTATACTAAGATTATTTTAACATTACAGAATCAAAAAGAAATTCGACCAGTTCCAAAAAATATTGTAAAGTAATATTGCAATTAACGTTAATTTGATTCCAATGACGTCTTATAGAATCCTTAGCTAAACTAATAGAGAGATTGCTAAACAAAGAAACAACATCCAAACTTATTAAAACAAAGTCGTCAGGTAATCGAAAGTCATTGATGAAGTTACTAAAATGAAAAGAGTCAAGAGTGAAAAAGGGATTATCCTTGTTATAAGACATGGTCAAAATGCTAGTGACTAGTTCAGCAACCCCTCTATTGGGAAGAAGACTTGTTAATAAAATTCTTTTTAATAGAGATAATGATTTACAAGTTCTTTCTCCTTCACATTATTTTCCTGATAGTGGGTCAGGCAGTGCTCCCCATAGAGATAATGTTGTTAATCATAATTCAGTTTCATCTAATTTTTCATATTTTTTATTACCTTATATAGAGTCTATAACTTCGAAATTAAAAAACATTTTCTCCGATATGAATGACATTCGACTAGCTTTTACGAACAAGTTAATTATTAAAAATATTTTTTCTAATTTTAAGGATGAAGTTCCTTTATTACATAAATTTAATGTGGTTTATAGTATTCCTTGTAAAGATTGTCAGAAAGTGTATATTGGGCAAACGGGTAGGAGGCTTAAAGACAGAATTGTTTCACATAAGAGTGACATTAGGCTTAATAAGAATTCTTGTATGTTGTCAATCCATAAAAATAGTTATAAACATGATATTGATTTTAACGAAGTTATTTTTCAAAATTTCCTTCTTTTTCTAAATTCCATAATATGCTTGTTCCGTAGTTGTCTCGATTGTTTTGCTCTGTGTGCCTCTAGTTCTGTTGATTTTCTTTATGATTTATTTTGGTTCATTTGTAGTTCCATGCCACCGCATGGCTGATCAAAGTTTTTAAGGTTAATAGATAGTATTAAAATCTGTTTGTAGAGTAATGTTTCAATAATTTTAAACAATTTTATTATAAATGTTTTAACAAAAGTTTCAATCAATGTTTTTGACAATATATTTTTACGTATTTTACGATTATGACTAGTATTTTAAAAGGATTCCGTTCTGAACTTGGAAAATTTTTCGATTCAAATCTCAATTTTGTAAGTTATATGTTAGATTATTACTTGTTGTTGTTATAAATATATGTTCCATTGTAGTTTCTCCTGAGGCAGGAATAATTTGTTCCGAAAGCTCGAGTAATAATGTTGTAGACTGAAGGGCTACTATGCAAATGAACGAAACAAAATCGAAATTTGCGTTCGCGCCAATATCCTTGGCAGGAAAAATGACTTCGGATGGAGCGGGGTCGAGCGGGATTATCGCTCTTTACCCACTTCATTGCTGTAGGCCCGGACGCCTCGTAGAGGTAGGCCCTTTCCCCGTCATTCCGGACCGCCAACGCGGCCGGATTGGATCGGTTCGTGGGGCCTCCTCCTGTCCTGGCTGGGCCCCGCCGGCTAGGGCCCTTTCTTCTGGCGCTCTTCTTTCTTCGCCGGCTCGTCTGTGTATACCCCCGGGGGTGTCGTGTATCGGTCGCAAACGACGACTGTCGTTTGCGACCGGGGTGGTGGTTTTGGGTGAGGTCGTGCAGCTATGCAGCTTAGGAAGCGCTTTGCTAAGGTGGCCCTTAGGCTAGCGCGGGAGGGGAGAGTGGGATAAGGAAGGTAGGGGGGAATGTGTGTGTGTGT
>NW_019417382.1:29579-31334 GCF_000390285.2 Anoplophora glabripennis | reverse complement strand
GAAGTCCTTTAGTTCAATACTAAGTTTTCAACTAAGTTCTTTTAATAAGTTACAAGTTAAAATCTTCATTCTCAAGTACGGAATACAGTGAAATAAATCTACGAAAGTGACATTGCGTGATTGCTTCGAGAAGTTTATCGCCGAAGTTCAATTGGTCTGATTCTTAGTTTACAACCAATTTCTTCCAGCAAAGTTACAAAGTTAGTCTTCATCCGCAATTACGGGGAATAAAGTGAAACAAATCTTCGAAAGTAACCTTGTGTGATTGCTCCGAGTCTTACTAGTCTTCGACATACAAAGTGCTCGTTAAATTGTCTAATTACCTTCAGTAATTAAAGAGTTGGATCGGAACTGAAACCGACATAGAAAGTTAGTGCAGTTTTTCGGAAAAGCCGAAAGGATTATACAGAGGATTACATAAAAAGTGGTTAGTAGAATTCCGCGATTTTTTTGTAATTAGTTTGAATAAGTTTAGTAACGTTCATTTTCATATACCTAGTACTCTTTTTTCTACGGTCTGGTAGTTGAATTTGTTGTTTCCTGGATTTTCGTTGCAGAGATTATTCCAGTGAATCACTATTACTTATTTTTGTTAGATTAATAGGTTTTTAAGTGTTAATCTCATTGCCATTTTTCTCTTCTAGAAAAATATTATTTGTACAGTTATTGTAATATAGTTTATACCATTTTTAAACTTGTTTTTCTTGAAGAAAACCTTCACAAGTTTTAATAATAATAATAAAAAATATATTTTTTTTAAAGTCGAAAATAAATTTTCGAAAAAAGATTTTTGGATTATTTTTCAAAATAAAATTTTTTAGAACTCAAATTTTACCTTTCGCACATAACCTCAGAAATATATTTTCTGAATAATTTTTTTTGTCAAACTTGTTTTTTTTTTCAAAAAACTGAAAATAATTTTTTGAAAATTTTTTTTATAAAAAATTTTAAATTCAAATAGGGACTTGGTCCTTTATTTTTCAAGGAAAATATTTTGCAGAAATTGTTTTTCCAACTTACCTTCTGGATCAGAAAGGATCCACAGTTATGCATACCTGACCTAGATTTAAGAGGAATCCAGTTAGGAAACTAAAGTTTGTAAATTCACTTTAAAATTTTTTCAATTTTTTTTGTAATTTAAATTCTTTTGAATTATCCCTTTCCTCAATTTTTCTAAATTTTGATATTGCTCGGGCATTACTTCCATTACTTCGAACCTATCTCGGATGAGATACACCCCAACATCTACGAACCTCAAGACCCGCTCTAACTGTATCGGCGTTTATGTTAAGGTCACAGCACTAGCCAAAGCTCAGACAACCCGTCCCGAGCCACAACTAGAGCCTAAATAAAGCAGCCACGTTGACATAGCGACGCAACGTGGAGCTTGAAGTAGTTATACGAGCCCTAGTTAGTGTTCAGAAACACAATCGTTGACAATAAAAAAGAGTACACATTCAAGTTGGCTTTGACTGCATACCCCACTATACTTTAAGATTTTGTTTATGGGTGGCCAAATGAAAACGAAACAAAGCCATTTTCAGGAACTGTGTCAAGATTGTAGAAAAACGCTCAGACCCGTCGATTTTAGATTAAAGGGGGACATTCTTTGCTGGTATTTTTGACTCCGCCACTTTCACCCCCAAGCAAGGGTAAGCATCACCCCAAAATATTTAAATGGCATTGGGGGTTGAGTAATATTTCTTTTGAAAGCTCTTACAATTCTCTTTACAACAGACTTTAAATTTTATAATT
>NW_019417382.1:21093-29289 GCF_000390285.2 Anoplophora glabripennis | reverse complement strand
TGACACAATTTAAATAAAATTATAATTTTCCTACGCAACCTACGCCAATACTATTTACTAATTACCTTATTTCTAATTACAATTATCGATCAAATGTCTTACACTAATTTTCCAATTTTGGACAGTTTCTATCCTTCCGTTCACTTTTTGTGCTCCTGTTTCGGTTTTTCTATACCTATTTCTACTTCAATTCTCTTACTGACTGCTATGCTCCATGAATACACTTGCTACCATGTATCGGCTCCTCTATATTACATCTGGTATTTGGTTTGATCTTGGGTATCTGGTCTTCCACAGAAGACTATCTTCTGGGAAATATTGAAATATTAATGTTTGTCAATGCTTTACCTTTTTCAATTCCTGTTAATGTATCAATTTATGTCTTCTTTATTTATTTCGGAACCTTTTTATTTTTTAAATTCTCCTTTCTTAGTATTTCTCTCAACTTTTATGATTCTAATTCTCCTTCCTTCAAATTTTCGAAAATCAACTAACTCCCCTCTTTTTTTCTTTTTCTCCTTAGTAACCGCACTTCTGTTTTCACATTTTAATTTTTTATTGCTCACTATTTACTTAACTTAATACTATTTTACAATACTTCCACATTTAAAAAAAATCAATTCAATTTTATCATTACATTTTAATTTTATGACAAGCGACTTCTGTCAGATATTTTCTTCTTTCAATTTTACCCCTTTCTAATATGCAATTTTGAATACATTTCATTTCCATACATCTCAATTTTCCCAAATTTGTTTTGCCAATTTGATACATTCCATGAAGCAAATTTGCAAAACAAAATTTTCTATTATCTTCAACTATAGTGTAAATTTAAATTGTAATGATACATATAATTTTTTATATATTACATTTTATATTTCATCATCTGATTTGAATTCATACAATTGACCCACATGAAAAATGTCCCTCAAATTTTTTGTATTAGGATGCATCAACTCAACTATTTATCCCATTCTTAGTATTAATAATGTAAGGTCCTTCATATGGCAACAACAATTTAACACATTTATTTTCTCGTTTATTTGGTACTCGTAATGCCTTTAATATTACTAAATCACCTTTTTTGAATGTAATTTGATTTTTTTTCTCTTTCGTCTTCGATTTAAATATTTTTCTGCATTTTTTTCCAATCTATTTTCCTTTTTCAATAATTGTTCATAAGTTTCAATTCTGTCCGTCACCCATGGTCTGTCTGGTTCTATTTTAAGAAAAAGTGTCACTGGTGCTTCTCCTGTCACATTATTTGGTATATTATTTAAAAAATGTTCTACGTCTATTAGTCTGTCTTGCCAAAGTGGATGATCGTCATGTACAAGTATACGTAAATATTTAACAATTTCTTTGATATATCGCTCAGAAGGATTTAACGATGGATGTCTTATACTTCTATAGCTTGTTATTATGTCATTTCTTTCCATATATTTGTGAAATCTTTCATTTGTAAAATACGTAGCGTTATCTAAAATACATCGTCCAGGTTTCCCATATGCTTGGATATATTGTGTTAATAATGTCTGCACCGACCTTGTATTTGTTCTTTTGCAAGGATACGTCTTTGTGAATTTTGAACAAATATCAACTATTACCAAAATATGTCTATTACCCTCATAGCTCATAGTCAAATTTGATATAAAATCAATGGCAATTAAGTCAAGTGGTCGTCTAGCTAAAATAGTCTTTGGTATTCCCTCATGGTGTCGATTTTTTTCTTTTGCCATCTGGTATGTTTCACATTGTCGTAATATCTGTTTCGTTATGTTCCTGTCATTTCTAGCATAATACGTTTCTCTAAAAATTGTCCATGTTTTACTAACTCCAAGATGACCATATAATTTATGTAACTCTTTGATCAATTTTGATGCCAATTGTTCCGTTATGTAGTATAATTCTTTGTCGTCAATTACTTTAAGGTAAATGTCATTCTGCTTTGTTGCTTTATTTTTTTCTTGTTCTGTCAATATAATTTGGTCATTTATAACTGTCTGTAATGAAAATATTCCCATTTTGTCTATTAATCTATTTACCCCTATTTTAATTTGTCGATCGGTCTGTATATTAGTTATGTTGTCCATTCTAGTAATTGCGTCTGCTAATATGTTATGTTTCCCTGCAATATATACTATTTTGTAGTCATACTCTTGTAAAAATATAGCCCATCTATGTATTCTACTATTACCGTACTTGTTTTTTAAAATAGATGTCAATGCTTGGTTATCCGTATGAATAGTAAAATAGTTTCCTAAAAGATAAAATCTAAATTTTGATATACAAAATATTATACTTGCTAATTCTAATTCACTTACACTATAATTTTGTTCGTGGGGTTTTGTCGTTCTGGATACAAAAGATATGGGCACTTCTTTATCATGAATTTTTTGTAATAATACCCCGGCAAATCGATATTTTGATGCATCTGTATGTATTATAAATGGTAGTGTATAATCTGGATGATATACTTGTAAATGTCTCAGAAAAATGTCTTTTATGTTTTTAAAAGCGTCATCTTGTTCATTCGTTCATGTCCATTTTACTCCTTTTTTTAACAATTTTAACAATGGCAATTCTAGATTGGAAAAATCAGGTATAAGTCTTTTAAAATAATTAATTATTCCCAGAAATCCTCTTAATGTTTTTAAATTATAAGGTGTAACATAGTTCTGTATAACCTGTACTCTTGATTTGTCCATTTCAATACCGTGTGCATTTTTTTTGTATCCTAAATATGTGATTTCTTGTTTTACAAATTCACAATTTTTTATTATATTAATTTTCAATCCTGCATCATCCAATGCTTTTAATACTACTTTTATGTGCACTATATGTTGACTATTATCTCTGGAAAAAATTAATATATCATCAACATAATNTGGATATATTGTGTTAATAATGTCTGCACCGACCTTGTATTTGTTCTTTTGCAAGGATACGTGTTTGTGAATTTTGAACAAATATCAACTATTACCAAAATATGTCTATTACCCTCATAGCTCATAGTCAAATTTGATATAAAATCAATGGCAATTAAGTCAAGTGGTCGTCTAGCTAAAATAGTCTTTGGTATTCCCTCATGGTGTCGATTTTTATCTTTTGCCAACTGGCATGTTTCACATTGTCGTAATATCTGTTTCGTTATGTTCCTGTCATTTCTAGCATAATACGTTTCTCTAAAAATTGTCCATGTTTTACTAACTCCAAGATGACCATATATAATTTATGTAACTCTTTGATCAATTTTGATGCCAATTGTTCCGTTATGTAGTATAATTCTTTGTCGTCAATTACTTTAAGGTAAATGTCATTCTGCTTTGTTGCTTTATTTTTTTCTTGTTCTGTCAATATAATTTGGTCATTTATAACTGTCTGTAATGAAAATATTCCCATTTTGTCTATTAATCTATTTACCCCTATTTTAATTTGTCGATCGGTCTGTATATTAGTTATGTTGTCCATTCTAGTAATTGCGTCTGCTAATATGTTATGTTTCCCTGCAATATATACTATTTTGTAGTCATACTCTTGTAAAAATATAGCCCATCTATGTATTCTACTATTACCGTACTTGTTTTTTAAAATAGATGTCAATGCTTGGTTATCCGTATGAATAGTAAAATAGTTTCCTAAAAGATAAAATCTAAATTTTGATATACAAAATATTATACTTGCTAATTCTAATTCACTTACACTATAATTTTGTTCGTGGGGTTTTGTCGTTCTGGATACAAAAGATATGGGCACTTCTTTATCATGAATTTTTTGTAATAATACCCCGGCAAATCGATATTTTGATGCATCTGTATGTATTATAAATGGTAGTGTATAATCTGGATGATATACTTGTAAATGTCTCAGAAAAATGTCTTTTATGTTTTTAAAAGCGTCATCTTGTTCATTCGTTCATGTCCATTTTACTCCTTTTTTTAACAATTTTAACAATGGCAATTCTAGATTGGAAAAATCAGGTATAAGTCTTTTAAAATAATTAATTATTCCCAGAAATCCTCTTAATGTTTTTAAATTATAAGGTGTAACATAGTTCTGTATAACCTGTACTCTTGATTTGTCCATTTCAATACCGTGTGCATTTTTTTTGTATCCTAAATATGTGATTTCTTGTTTTACAAATTCACAATTTTTTATTATATTAATTTTCAATCCTGCATCATCCAATGCTTTTAATACTACTTTTATGTGCACTATATGTTGACTATTATCTCTGGAAAAAATTAATATATCATCAACATAATGCAGAACAAATTCTTCATACTGAGTTAATATTTTATGCATTGCCCGTACTAAACTTGCACATGCACTTTGCAATCCAAATGGAACCACGTTAAAATGGAACACTTCACCGTCTACCATAAAACCTGTATATTTTTTACTACCCTCATCCAAAGGTATTAACCAAAAACTGTGTTTTAGGTCAATTTTAGTAACACGGTTGCATTTGTTATTCTTCCTAAAATAGCATCTGTTGCTAAAGGAGCCTCATACTGAGGTATCGTATATTTAACTATAATTCGAGCATCTAGTTCTAGACATAGTCTAATATCCCCATTTTTTTTTTACTACTACTAATGGATTGATATACTGTGTGTTGCTTCTGGAAATTATTTTATCATTTAACATTTTATTTATTTCCTTTTTAACATCAGGTTTGTACCTATAAGGAATTGGATATGTTTTTGCTTTAAAATTTTCTATATTCTTTACTTCCAGTTTGTGGACATAATTTATAGCAACCCAATTATTTACTAATTTTTCATACTCTTTCAATACCGTTTTTATTTCCCTTTTATACCTTTCATCACAATCTATCTGCATATCATTTAAATCACCACATAATTCCCTATCATTATCATTCTCTTCTTCAAATTTCATCTCATCATAATAATCATCTACCTTATATACCTCACTATCATAACCTATATAATTTTTTAACTCACATTCTCTTCTATAATCATTTGTCACTCTATTTCCAATAGTTGCTACACATTTCTCCTTTATCAGCAAATTATTTTCATTAAATTTAATAAATTTTCCCTGAATATTAATACTTTGTTTTTTATAATCAATTATTACCTTATTTCTATCCAATTCATTATGTCCAAACACAATATCATTTTCCAACACCGGTACTATCAATAATTCTAAATTTATACACATATTTTCTATCTCGATAGGAATATTTACCATTCTATTTACTTCATACATTTTTTTATTATTAGCACCTATTAAATTTATTTTTGGAATTCTAATAATGTTATTGAAAAATTGAGGATATTGATTTATTACTCCTTCTTTTATTAATGAAGCTTCGCTTCCCGTGTCTACTAAAATTGTTACTTTCGTTTCTAACAATTTTCCCAAAATATAAATTAAATTTATTTTATTTTCTATTTCTAGATCAGGTTTTAAGTTTATGAACTCCCGAGGATGTTCGTAATTACATACGTGGAAGTTCCTATTTGGATTGCTGCTTATAAAAAATCCTGAGTTGCCTCTACCATGTGTGAAGCACTTGGTATAGCTTGCACTTCCCTATTACGATCCAACTAACGTGTTAGTCGTTGTTCATTTTCCAATCTATTTTCCTGGACTCTATCATTTGAAATGGACCTATCAACATTACGACTGTAACGTTGGAAATTTACCTGTCGATTATCCCTATTACTTTCATTTTGTGGACCAGATATATTTCGTCTGGCATCTGAACGTGTATTATTTTCATAACTACCGTTATTATAACGATTTCGATTAATATTATTATTATTATTATTGTAATAATGACGATTATAATTTTGATTATTATTATTAAATCTATCTTGCGTATAATTTCTATTTTGAAAATCTCTATTACCCCTATTAAAATTGTTGTTATAATTATTGTTCCCATTTGATGACCTATCATTCGTATTATACATCCTAGTATTTTGTGCATTGTGAGTACACTGATTTCTATCATATATAGGCCTTTGTGTATTATATCGTCTATCATGACGGTAATGTGAAGTATTGTATGTGTTTTGTGTATTGGTCGGATCATGTGTATTTCTGTTTCGTAATTGTGTATTATGATATTGATTATTTACGTAATTGTTATTATTGTTAGTAATTCTTTCAACCCTATTTAAATAAACACATAGTTGGTCCATATTATTTACTTTATGGATAACTAGACTTTCAGAAATTTCTGGTTTGTAATGTCTGGAAATGTATTGTACAATATCATTTTCAAGCATATGAGGAGTAAGATATTTAGCAATAGCATACAATTGTAAAGCATAATTGGACATATTTTGATTCTTCTCTGGGTAATACTTTCCAAAATAAAGGTTTTCCCTTACTTTATTTTGCGTATCTTCCCCCCAAAAATAGTTCAAGAATAATTTTTCAAACTTATCAAAACTCTCAATATCATGTTCTTTCCCTGAAAACCACATCAAACTGTCATTGGTAAGATTGTCCCTGATGACATCCTTGATATCCTCGATATCATGTAAATATTTAACTTTATGTTTTAGTGTACGTATGAATAATATTGGGTGTATGTTTGTATACTGTCCATCGTACTTTTGTATAGGTGTGTTATTTGTACAAGAGTAGATTCTAGTATGTATAATTTCCTTTTGTTGTGCTTGTAGTTTCTTAATCTCTTCCCTCAACTCTTCTTGCACTTTTCTCATTTCTTCATTTTCAGTATTTCCATGGTCCATCGTTACATTTTCCCTTCTTCTTCTGACTTGCATGTCAATTTCTTTTAACTTCTCTTTATCTTCAATTTTCTTTTCCAAACAATTAATTTCTTTTTCGATTTCCTCATTTTTCTTTTGTGTATTCTATTATTGTATTGGTTTTCCCTAGTCTTATGTATTTCTTCTAAATCTGTGGTTTTCTTCTCAATTGTATTTATCCTCTCTTTTATTTCACCTTGAAATTTTTCTTGCTCCTTGTTTAATTCCTGTTTAATTTCTTCTAATTTCTTTTCCAATGCTATTTTTATGTTTTCTGTGTATTCAGCTATTACTTGTTTCAACTCTTCCTTGTCCAATTTTCGCATATTTTCGTGCTCCTCTTTTTCCTGATTTCGCACTTTTTCCTGCTCTTCCTTTTCCTGTTCTCGCAATTTTTCTGCTCTTCCTTTTCCTGTTCTCGCAATTTCTTCTGCTCTTCCTTTTCCTGTTCCCGCAATTTTTTCTGCTCTTCCTTTTCCGTTCTCTTCTGTTCTTGGTACTTTCTTTCCTGTTCTTTTCGATGTTTCTCCATTTCCTTAAACATTTCAAAGAGACATGCTATTTCCGACTTCTGTAATTCTGTACGTCTGCTTCCTTCAGATCCTGTCCTTTCTTCTTCTTCTTCATAGCGAAGTTCTTCATCTTCCCTTCTTGTGCTTGTTCCACTTCTCAGATCCATTTTCTGTAGATTTTCCTTTTAAATTTTCAAATATTTTCTTGTAAATCTCAAACGCTTCTTCTAAATTCGAAGAGCCCCACGTTGGGCGCCAATTTGTATTGTTATTTTTTATTAGTCGTGTTATTTAATTTGTTTATATAATTTATGTTTATGTATCTTTGGATATCTCAACTTGTCAAATGGGAATATCTACTTACCTTCAATTGCTTAAGACAGTAGACACTATTCTCAGTGAAATTTATATTTCTCTTTATCACAATAAATTATTCTTGAATATAATTTTGGTTAATATGAATATCTAGTTATTTTTTTAAATTAAAATTCTTCAAAAACAAAAGAAATTTGAAAGTAATAATTTTCTATAGAATGTAAACAAAAAGTATTCTATTATCCCTAGGGGTGGTTCTTTAGAAGAAGCTATCACTGAATGAAATCCTGCTTTTAAAAAATTTTATATTAATTTTGAAACTGATTTTTTTTTATTTGACACAATTTAAATAAAATTATAATTTTCCTACGCAACCTACGCCAATACTATTTACTAATTACCTTATTTCTAATTACAATTATCGATCAAATGTCTTACACTAATTTTCCAATTTTGGACAGTTTCTATCCTTCCGTTCACTTTTTGTGCTCCTGTTTCGGTTTTTCTATACCTATTTCTACTTCAATTCTCTTACTGACTGCTATGCTCCATGAATACACTTGCTACCATGTATCGGCTCCTCTATATTACATCTGGTATTTGGTTTGATCTTG
>NW_019417382.1:19525-20537 GCF_000390285.2 Anoplophora glabripennis | reverse complement strand
TATATATATATATATATTGTATTGTTATTATTTTTTTATTAGTCGTGTAATTTAATTTGTGTATATAATTATGTTTAGGTACCTTTGGATATCTCAACTTGTCAAAATGGGAATATCTACTTACCTTCAAGTGCTTAAGAAAGTAGATATTAGTCTCACTGAAATTTATATTTTTCTTTGTCACAATAAATTATTCTTGATTATAATTTTGGTTAATATGAATATAAAGTTACTTTGGAAATTAAATTTCTTCAAAACAATAAATTTGAAAATAAAATTTTTCTATAGAATGTAAACAAAAATTTATTTTAATATCTCTAAGGGTGGTTCTTTAGAAGAAAGTATCTCTGAATGAAATCCTGTTTTTCAAAAATTTATATTAAATTTAAATTGATTTTTTTTATACAATTTAAATAAAATTATATTTTTTCTACGCCAATCCTTATATTAAAACTTAACTTAAACAATAATGTTCAGAATACGAATATTCCATACTAAATTTCACTCAGGTTAGATAAATTTTAGTTAGTTTACCTTTTGTTAATACTGTCCGATACACTAAATTTTTTCTTTTCTCCTTGATCACTTCTGGTTTCACTATGCACCCTCTAGCTTTATCCAACTTCTGTTGCCAGCCATCGTTTATTGAAATCGATTAAGGCATTTAGAAGTTATGACAATTTATAAATATCAAGATAGCATCCTTCATACTGACGTTGCTATGGTAATAACAAAAAAAAAGTTCAAACAAAACTTGTGAAGGGTTTAACAGTGTATCTAAAAAATGTATCTTCAACTTAGGTTATATAAGCGAAAATTCGAAAAATCGACAATTTTCTGTAACACTATAGCAGTTGCGCCCCCTAGCGGTGAAGTTACAAACTTTTTTACAAAATATTTTAAATCAATTTGTTAATGGATTTTTTACCCCATAATCGTAGCACGTCTAGTTTCCTATATACAGCCGCTCGATACCGTTAGTGGATTACCCTGTATATACGAGATGCAAATA
>NW_019417382.1:2020-19510 GCF_000390285.2 Anoplophora glabripennis | reverse complement strand
TCTAACATGAAACTTGATTCAAAACCTGAAAGAGCAATCATTTTTCCATTAATTATGTACTCTTGTTTCATTTCGGTATCTCGATGCGTTTTCGAGAAAAATAGATTTAACGAACACTATGTTTTGATAATACGAGAAAGTAATAGCGAAACAAACTAAGTGTTTCTTCATGTTATTACAACAATTACCAATAAAACAAATGAAATACGTAATAATGATTTAAGGTAATTGTTCGAAGAATCCACCGTTGACACTGATACACTTTACACAACGTTTTCTGAGAGATCTTCGAGTTTGAAACAACATATTGGGATTGCGTCTGACTTCGTTGGCAGCGATTTGTATTATTTGTCACAACTCTTCACGCGAACCAATAAATTCTTTGTAAACTATTTCTTTCATTCGCAACCAAAAAGAAAAATCAAGAGGATTGAAGTCCGGACTTCTGGGTGGCCAAGCAAAAATGCTGACATAGCTAATCCAGCGATTTGGAAAAACTGCATCTAAATATGCACGCACTGGCAGTGAAGCTCCGTCGTGCATAACCACGTGTCTCTTCTTAAAGAAAGTAGAACTTCTTAATGTCGTGGAAGAATTTTTGCTAAAGGACACCCTTTGCAATTCTTGAAGGCAATTTGGATATGCCTCCACAACTTTTCTTCAGTGTTAGATGTGAGTGCCCCAAAGATAATAGTCACAAGGTGTTAAGTCTGGTGAACGTACAGGCCAGTTAACAGGAGCATTATCCCTTCTACCGATACATCGACGAGGGAATCTTTGGTCATCATGTTAGTTATGAGTATTAACGGCACACCTTCCAATAACTCGGGTAAAGTGTTTTGCAAAAATTCTAAATAAAATTCCCCATTCAGTTTATTGGGTAGAATAACAGGGCCAATAATAATGCTATCAATGCGTTGTATTTGATTGTTTTTTCTAATTTTTTAAATAAAATTAGACACATTGTAAATAACTCTAATTCGTCGTATGTGTGTATCCATATCGAAAAATGAAGTGACAGGTGGTATATCTTATCGTCGTACACACTTATTAAGAATTACCAGGCACATTGACTTAAAGATCAGACTGAAATTACAGTCAACCTAAAAAATTAGTGCCTACTAGCACTTTGTTAAGTATTATAATATGGGTGGCACGATAATGTAGATATTTAAAAAATATTTTTTTGTACTCAAACCGTTCAATTAATCAAAATTCTACAAGAGCCGCAAAAATTTCCAAATAGTACCACCTATCAGATAAAAAATAGTTGTCATTATTGCTAGAAACAGGAAAAGTTATGAATGGATATTATCACCATACATCAATTTTGTAGGAGTTGTAGGTTTTAAAAAACACTTTGTATAACACCAAAATGTGTAGATTAAAAGCAAAAGTCCACATCCCAACAATAATTAAACCGATTAAGGTATTCGAGTTATTTACAAAATTAAAAAAATTTTCACCAACTTTAAGGCCATCTAGCGGCCAAACTAAGCGATTTCGGATATAGGTGAATTAGCCTAGATCTACCTATTTTGAGGCCACGAATCTGTGGTTTTCCGTTGTACACGTTATTCTGAGACACACTGTATACAGGGTGTCCCAGAAAAAACTTATATGCAAGTTCTTAATGGAAAAGTAATAGGGGTAGTTCATGTAAAGTTTTTTTCGTAGACGCTTTGTTTTCGAAATACAGTATGTTAAAGTTGTTACTTTCCAAATTGTTTTCCTTAATTATCTAAAAATCGATTAAAGACAAAAATATCAAAATGTGTGCATTAGTAAACATCAACTGTACGTTAAGAATAATGTGCAAACGGCTTCTTTCTGAAAAGAAAAAAAAAATTTTAACTAAAAATTTATTACATTTCTAAACGGTTCTCTATCTAGGCTGTGGTTGAACACTGATAACTCGAAACCTAGCCATAGCTATAGCGAGCTATATGCCGTTTGAACCGATTTAACAGAAAAGTTTTTTCCATAAGGTTTGTGCGTTATCCTTTCTGATTTTTTTCTTGTGGAACGAAGTGATTTGGTGTTGTTTTCGATTTATTCAATAGTGGATGGAGCTTAAAATGAAAACATATGTTAACAAATGGTTCAATTTTTTGAATAAAATAGAAAGGATATTTTTTCTCCATCTTTCAAGATTGTGGCATACATGTATAAAATATTTTTCAAAAACTATGACACTATAGTTTGGAAACGTTTGAAAGTGTTGGTTTACAGGAACCCTTTTCCTTATTTTGGCCCAAGGAATAACTAACTTTTTCAGACTGTTTACGACTAACTGTATACAAAGTATTCTGTAGCGTTATGTTCAAATTTTAGGAGCATAAAGTAGATTCAATTCTAAAGCTAAAAATCACGAAGGCCATTCGCCTTTATATTATGAAATTTAAAAAAACAAATTTAAATTTGTATACTTTAGATAGAGGCTAGAGATACGGGCAACAATTAATTATGTCCGCATGTCGCACAATGGCCAAAAATGGAAACAATTCAAGCCACGTGGCAAGTTAGATGGTATAGCAATAAATGTTTCTTTAATCATTTTCAAAAGTCATATAAGTATTTAACACTGAAAGTGCGGAAAATATGAAATTTGTCAAGGCTTCTTTTAAATCAGGAAAAAGCCATTAGTCTCAAATAACCCACAAACGCAATAATCTATAAACCCCATAAACCCAATCACCCACTATCCTAATAACAAAAAATCATATACCTATAACCCCATAATTCCTAAAGTTCCCAAATACCTAAATCCTAACACCTCTCTATGGTCGTTCCCTTAGACATACCAATGCAGAAACAAATAATAAAATACTGATAAAAAGTGACTTATTCAGTCTTCCCCACGAAATGACCAATGCTGTATAATAAATACCTACCTATTACAATTAAAAATTTGATATCAGATATGCATTTCCAGTTTACCCTGTTATTTTGTGTTAAGCCTTGTATCCTACACGTATTTATTTATGGCGACATATATTTTGAAACAGATTTAAACACTTCAAGGAATTACCGACATTTGATATACGGAGTATCTCTAGACCTCAGAAGGGTCCCCAAGGGTTTTTGGGGTCGCTGATTTCGAATCCGGGGTCGATTGACCTCTACTACTTCAGGTTTAAGGTCATTTGAAGGTCAAATGGTTACAACCACACCTTATGCATTTTTGAAGACTAAAAAAGCCCTGCTGCAGTTTTCAAGTTCTTTCAACCCATTTATACACTTTATATTTGAAATGACCTTGAAATAACCTCTGGGTGACATTGTCTGGTAAAATAAATGCCGGATTCGGATTCAGCGACCTCGAAAACTTTCACATAAAGTTTTTCAAATTTTTCTAAGCAGTTGTTCTCCCTTTGGCTTTCAAATGGCCTTGAACCTGATGTGATAGAGGTCAACCGACCCCGGATTCGAAATAAGCGACCCCAAAAACCCTAGGGAACCCTACTGAGGTCTAGAGACACTCCGTATATCAAATGTTGACCTGTGATTATTATTTATCAATTAAGGCGAAACAATCGTGAAATCAGAATTATAATTACATTAACATACGACCTCAAATGTTGCGGTTAACAAGGAAGTTGTGTAAATATTAATTCAGCATTTATAAAATAAGAAGTTTTTACGAATTTAAATATATACATTTCATTATTTCATAGACTTGTAACTGGGAAAAATTAATATCCACCACTTTTGTATTTTGTAATCTTACTTTTGTATTTTGTAATCTTAAAATTAAGTGTACTTCATGGTCTCAATATTTGAACATAATATATGTAACATTTTGACCACAAATATATAAAATACTGACATGCTTCTTTTCACAGCACACTTCTACCATTTGGATTTCTTGAACAATGACGGCTCTATTTTTCCTGGCCTTTCCCGATAATAGGTGCGGTTCCTGAAATTATTGCCTTCTTCATTTAAGTTATTAGGTAAGTTTAACAACTTACATATTTGATAAATTTCGCCATAGTGTGCCAAGTGCCCTTTAAATAACATATACAGGGTGTGGCGTCTTTAGTGCAGAAAAAATAAAATGCAGATTACTAGGAATATATGCAATAAAAAAGCCTTATATAAGAAATTCATATATCCACGTTTTGTCAAGAAAATTGAACTTCAATTTTGTAGCGAAGAAATAAATCTTAGTACGGTCCTGGTCAAAAAATGTCATGCCATTCGATTAACATTAGCGCACGCTTGCCGAACCGAACTTAACAGAGAGTCAAGCCTTTGCGCAAATCAGTGTTGCCAAATTAAAATGTATGAAATACACACAAAAGAGATAAAGCAATAATAAATCATTTTGTCCACTTTAATACAATCTTCTCGTTTTAATTAAAAGGAAAAATAAACATAAAATTCAATTAGTTATTTCACTGTAAATGATAATGTGCAATCGCAGACAAGAGGTTTGTAGAAACAAAGGACATGGTGTTACAGAAAAGACTACTATTATTTTAGCAAGTGATAGGTTGGATTACGACAAACAAAAAATATGTAAACTTACCGCTACCTATCGTTCGATAGTAGTAAACGTATTATTGTTGTCCTCGTTATCCATTGCCGATTTAGTTAAAACAATAACTTAAAAAATAAAAAATAAGAAACGTCTTTAATAAACACTTAACGTCTAAACAGTAGAAGCGCGATCTTTTTGACACAACTTAGCAACAATTCATCCGCAAGTCAAAAGCGTACTGACACTGACACTGACTGACACTCCACAGGTGCCATGCCGTGTGGAGTGCGGACTAGGTCAATGTTTTTTGTGCTATGTTAAACAGGACCGGCATTAACATTTTGTCACTTCTTGTAATTTTTTGGAAAATATTTTTGATACTCAAATCTCATAATCGCCTTATGGTAGCATATATTATTTTACTTCATTTATTGTCAAGAGCCTAGGTTTTTAATTTTCTGCATTACACACCACACCCTGTATATGTATTATCCTTGTAACTACTAACATTACCAATATTATTAATTACTATGATAGCGACTACACTTATTACTGTCAGTACCTAAAATCAGGCCCGGTCTGGCCAGGTCGGGAAGTCGGCAAAACCCGACTTATTTTGGAAAATAGGCCTCCAAACGACTAACGAGGCGCCAAAAGTATAAGAAAATATTTTGAAAATTCTTGAGATATAGCCACCGTAAATTGAAAAGAAAAAAGAAGAATGTAAAAATGAAAATTGCATCTTTTGTAGAAATGGGATTTTCCCAGGTCAAAAAAAAAAACACAAATTTTATTATTTTGCCCTATACCCCTATAAACAGTGTACCTACAGGAAAGAAAGAGAGAAATAAATATATATTCCAAATCGTAAGCCCTTTAAACTAATAACTCCTTTATCTATAACCCGTGGGCTGGGAGGAAAAACGAGAGAATTCGAAATATAATATAGCTTTCTTTAAGCCAAAAAAAGATTCGGTGTGTAGTGCCTATAAGAATACAGATCCCGAGAAGAGAACAGAAAAAATGATGATTATAATACCTAATCATAATTTAAAGAAAATCGCGGTTCGAAATCTGAAAGACATTAATAAAGAATTGTCGAAAAATGATAAATCTTTAATAACAGCATGCTTGATTTGCAGAAGGTGTTAGTAACGCCCAAGTCAGAAGTCGGCGATTTTTATTATAAAATTAAGATCGCAACATACAACTTTTACAATTTATGATTTAGGCAGCAATCAAGGCTATTGCTATGTATGGCATGAGCAAATATCGAAGAGAGAACCGGATGAAATTGGAAGTTGTTTATCCATATATATTAAAATCCGATAACTCCGTCTGCGTCGCACGATTGCCCCGAAAAAGCGCCGATTTGCAGTGGGGTCAGCTCCTCCAGGTGCCGCGAAATCACGCGCAGGATTCGAAATGCGGCCGTAAATACGTTAAAATGCACTCTCTCGCCGGCTAGAAAACGTATACTTTGCCCCACAGAATTCTTTTCTAGCAAACCGCGCAATGGCGTGCGACTGTTAGTGCGTTAGTTACTATATTGTATTAGTATTACTTACTCCCCAAACATCAAAAGTTGCAAATTATAGAAATAAATTGGGGTTAAATTACTTTTTCAAGTCATGGAATGTCGTTATTTATCTGTTTTATCTCATTGTGGATCTTTTGGGAGACGACTTTGTGTGTTAGAAAAATGCAAATTTAACATTACAAAAATTGTTGATTACTTCAGCTGCGAATGACAATTAAAATATCAGTACAGACGGATTGTAGATGAAGCAACGATAGCACAGCGGTAAAAACGTCCCGTTGTATTCCTAAGATCGGTGGTTCAATCTCAGACGAGGTTACCCCAAGATTTTTTTTAACTTACTGCCGTAATTTAATTTTACATATGGACTCATCGTTTTAAACCTTTCTATAACAAAAATATATAAAATTTCAAATAGGTTTTTTATATACAGGGTGTCTAAAATATTGGGTTGAAACTCGAACGGTCCAGAGGCTCCTATATATTATTTCAGTTTATTGATTGCAATATTTTTATGAAAAATCTTATATAGTAGTAATCATATGCTTTTTGTAAAGGTATGTACCGAATGTTTCATAAAAATGACAGAGGTGAACTTTGATTCTACTTATCTTTTCACTTTTCCTATTTTTTTTTTGAAATCTCTCAAAGGGTTTTTTGAAAATCCATATACTGCATGTTCTACATAATTGACCCAAGTCAAAATTATCGGTCTAGGGGCTTCTGTATATTTCAGAAATTTATTGTAACAATATTTTTATGAAAAGTCTTATATTGTAGAACTCAGAGGCATTTTGCAAATTTATATACAAAGTGTTTCATAAAAACGACACAGGCGAACTAGGATTTTTTTCTCATTTCGCTACATACCTAAATTTTCAAATAGATATTTCTACACACGGTATCTTATTAACCAAATGTTTTTTGCAATTTATGTACAGAATGTTTCATAAAACTGACACAGGTGGACCAGATTTTCTCTGATTAATTTTGTTAATTTTTTCATGAAATATTTTGAAGAAAAGTTGTATATTTACTGACCAGCCGCTTTTTAGAAAATCCATATACGTACTGGGTGTTCTACAAAATTGATCCACATCTGAAACGGGCAATTTTTTTCCTTTTCACTTTTAACTTTGTCTTTATTTACTAATGTCTTTTAATGAAAATTTGTATACTTATTAACCAGTTGTCTTGTTGAATTTTTATACTGAGTATTCCACAATACTGATGCAGATTAAAATTATGAATAGAACGAAACTTTCCTTAATGTATTTTCCTTTTCTATATTTTGTACTGAAGTCTGCAATATTTTTATGAAAAACCTTATACCCGACTAACCAGATGTTTCTTGCAATTTATGTACAGGATGTTTCGTAAAACTTACACAGGTGGACTAGATTTTTCCTTATTCATTTTTTTAATTTCTTCTTTAAATCTTTTGAAGAAAAGTCGCTTTAAAAATCCATATACTAGATGTTCTATAGAATTAAGGGCAGTTTTGTTTCTTTTCACTTTTAGTTTGTCTTTATTTACTAGTCTTTTAATGAAAATTTGTATAAGTATGTGTTAACCAGTTGTCTTAATTTATTTTTTTGCCATTTCTGCCTTGCCTACGTAGTCTTTGGATGAAAAATTTTATATTTACTAACCAGATGACTTTTTAGGAAGTTTGGAAGAAACTTTTCTTATTCTTTTCTCGAACGGGGCCTATTCTTTTTTGAAAAACATTCTCATCATATTTTTATATACAGAGTGTTTAACAATTAAAGTACAGGGTGTTTAAAAAAATGTTATATCTACTAACCAGCGAGGAAAGCACCGCGGAGCGCCGAAGGCCCGAGAGAAAGGCCAAACTCCGCGTTAGCGGAGGTTGCCTGCCTTTCTAGTCCATATACAGGGTGTCCCAGTGTCAGCGTACAAAAATTTACCAGGGGGTAGACCGGACCAAAATAAGATTAAAATTCTTATAAAATAGTTTTCTGCCATGCACTCTCACGGAGTTACAGGGTGTTGTTTAGAAAAAAAATAATAACTTTCCGCAATAACTCAAAAACCCTTCCAGGGAATTAAGTAATTTTTGGGCGAAGCGTACATCTATTAAAGGTGATTAAAACTACATGGTGATTATTTTGATCTGATGCCAGGGGCGGCCTAGGCCAACTTGTCCTCAAGGTTATGTCTTTATAACTTTAGCATATCCTAGTTTTATGTAATTTGATTACGTTTTCCTGAATCTGCAATCGATTCTGAACAAAAAATGTGCTCTTGTTTCATAGCTCAAAAATTAACCGTTTTCGAGTAAATTGGGTCTAAGCTATCGACTGCATTAGTTCGTAGAAAAATGCATGTGAAGATTTTATTTCTTGTTTTCTAGTAGGTACCTGTCATTATAAAAAACAAAGTTGTTTACAAGCGTACATATCAAAATTATTTACAGTACTCGAAGTTACTAGAAATTAAGTTTACAAAACAACAAGATTATGAAATTATTATGAAATTTTCCAACAACGAATATGCTGATATGATATTTGTCTACGGTTTCTGTGATGGAAATTCATTGGTGGCCTCACGAGAATATCTACACAGGTTACCAAATAGAAGGCAACCTTCACAGCACGTATTCCAACGAGTTTTTCAAAAAGTCCGTGAGACCGGGAATGTTAAAATTGGAAATACAGAATGCTGCTGTTATTGATGATCCTTCCACCAGTGTCCGAAGAATATCAACGCACTAGGTATTCCACGAAGCAGCGTCTGGAGAATTTTAAACCGAGAAGAACTGCATCCATACCACCTACATAAAGTACAAATTTTGCATCCTGGTGATTCCGAAAAAAGGTTACAATTTTGCAGGTAGTTGTTAGAAAATATCGATAATGGCGAAAATTTCCATCAAAAGATATTATGGGGTGATGAAACTATCTTTACGAGAAATGCTATAAATAATTTAAAAAATTTTCACATATGATCCATTGAAAATCCGCATGTGATACGACCCTCCGCGTTTCAAAGAAGATTCTCCATAAATGTCTGGGGAGGAATCTTCAACGGAGTCATTCTGCCTCCTCAAATTATTGTAGACCGTTTGAATTCAGAGAGATACACGGATTTTTTAGAAAGTATTGTTGATGGCGTACTAGATGATGTTCAATTATCTTTGCGAAATCAGATGCACTACCAACAAGATGGAGCACCTACTCGTAACAGAAGACAGGTATCGGCGTGGTTCGATTTACATTTTCCAGAACGCTGAATTCGGAAAAATGGACCTATAATGTGGCCTCCCATGTTCCATGACCTCAACTCGTCTGATTTTTTTACTGTGGTCATATGAAACAACTGGTGTATGCCAAACTCAGTAACACGAGAGACGATTTAAAAAATTAATGCAGCCACCGAGCAAATTCAAGCAACTGTTGATTTGCGAAGGGTTTACAATTCCTCGGTCAAACGATGTCGGGCATGCATTGAAGTAAATGGGCAGCATTTCGAGCATTTACTGAAATAATTATTTTCTATTTTTATTATTATCATATTGCTAACATAATTTCGTTTCTATTACATAATTTTCAATTTTATTTTCAGTTTCCCTATACGTAACCAAATATTAAATAATTCATAGAAAAATTGTTTAGTTTCTTCATATTCGTGGGAAACTGTACCTCAACGGTTGTAGGGTCCCTTTAGACTAAAACAATTTTCATCGGGGATCCGACACTAGCGTACGGCAGCTTTTCGTTAGAGAGCATTAGGGTCGCGGATTGTAATAATTTTCTGGTATCATCGAGGTAGGTTGTACTGGGCACCACGTAACTTCACTTGAAATGTGCGGAGTACTCCCGATTTTGCCAAGTTACGAAATCAAAATCGTGAAACAAAGATATTAAAAAAATTAATGGTAGAGTGAATGAAATAAAAAATTGTAGTACATAAAATTTTAAAACTATTTATTTCCCCCGAAATTGCAAAGTGGATTTTAAATGAATCTAGTAGATACAAAAAAAATATTATTTAAAGTTTAGTGATAAAAAAAATAATAAAAAAATATTGAATAGGTTTAATATAACTATTTTGACAGGTTGTACTGTCAGAAACAAAACTGATAAAAATATTTAAACATGGGCTAAGAGCGCATATTCATAGTACTATGATGGTGCGTTACATACGTTTTCAAGATCTGCTTTAGTAGGTTTAAATAGTAGTAAAATAGTTATATATAAACAAAAAAATTTTTAATAAATATATGAGGCTTATCTGATTGTATGGGGAGTGAAATAAGATGTTGCTTCTTAGGTGGCAACGAGGTACTTGGGAACAAAATACTGTCTATCCAGTCCTAGGTTTTGTTGACCAGTGTATATGGATCGCTGTGGGAACACTGTGGTAGCTAATGATGAACGTGGGCCAAACAAAATGTAATGACGACGCCCTTATGGGCAACAGGAAGCCACTAGTGAATAGTCCTCCAAAGCTGGACTTAGACGAAATGTCGGAGCTTATCAAACTTATCCTAAAACCCTAAAATAGAACAATTACCTACATAAGTACTATGAGCTAAAAAAATGCCTTTGAATTGCAACTCACCTTCTGTGGAAGGGTTTAAATTGACGTAATCAAAATCACCATCGAACGTAATGTAGATATTGACAGAAAAGCGTCTCGGAAAACCTTTATCGAGAGGCCTCTGGGTACAGACGGCACACAGCATCAGCACTAGAAAAGGTGGTTTTTCAAACCCCAAGAAAATGGAAAACTGCAAAATCAATCACAATCCACCCCGTGCTATTTACTTCACTAGAACCCGTCCGTCTCTCCCAGTTAGATGTTATTTTCTGACCTCAGCTAGAGGACACTTTTTGCGAATATCATTTCAGCGATTTTTAGAAGTGGTGTGTTGGTTGCCTATTGTATCGAATACTTAAGACAATATCATGAATAGCAGCAACCAGGAAATCTCAATGGCGATAAAACAGGAGAGCGTGTAGGTGCAATTCGAAAGAAGTAAAAAATATGACAGAATACCAAGAAGAAATACTAATTTAAAAGTAGCGTTGTTAGTAAATATACATACATTAATCCTAATTAATTAATGAATAAAGTAGCAGTTCAAAATGCTACACGGTAAACAAGTTTGTTTTTTATAATGACAGGTACCTACTAGATAACTAGAAATAAAATCTTTACATGCATTTTTTACGAACTAATGCAGTCGATACTTTAGACCCAATTTACTCGACGACGGTTCATTTTTGAGCTATGAAACAAGAGCACATTTTTTGTTCAGAATCGATTTCAGATTCAGGAAAACGTAATCCAATTACATAAAACTGGGATATGCAAAAGTTATGAAGACATAACCTAGAGGACAAGCTGGCCTAGGCCGACCCTGGCGTCAGATCGAAATCAGCACCATGTAGTTTTAATGACCTGTAATAGATATACACTTCACCCAAAAATTACTTAAATTCCTGAAAGGGTTTTTGAGTTATTGCGGAAAGTTGTTATTATTTTTTTCTAAACAACACCCTGTAACTCCGTGAGAGTGCATGGCAGAAAAATATTTTACAAGAATTTTATTCTTATTTTGGCCTAGTTACCCCCTGGTAAATGTTTGTACGCTGACATTGGGACACCCTGTATATTAAAATCCGATAGCTCCGTCTGCGTCGCACAATCGCCCCGAAAAAGCGACGATTTGTGTTAGCAAAGGCTTCGCCCCCAGCCCGCGTCTTAACGTCGTATTTAGAATGCGATCACTCGCCGCCTTACCCATGAATTTTCCGATTTCCTCAGGCTCTGCGAGGAGTGCGGCCCAATTTTTGTGTGAAACGCACGAGTCCGACACGTCCTCCCGCTGATATCTGACGGTCGCCGATCGCCTCCAATTGCGCGCGGGTACGGTTTTTTAATTTTTTATTTCCCCTATTTGCTACGATATTTTATTTAAAACTGTTCCGAAAATACTCATATTTATCGACCGGGTGCCTATTTCACGCCTTTGCTGTAGAACTTTCCGCGAAATTAAATGCGGGATTCGAAATGCGGCTGTAAATACGTTAAAATGCACTCTCTAGTGAGGCCGGAAAACGTCTATTTTGCCCCACGAAATTCTTTTCCCGCAAACCGCGGGGTGACGTGGGACTGGGCACGAGATGTTGATTCGATCATCTTTCGTCGATCAGGGGCATTTTTGTAACGTTTTTTTCGCGTTTTCATATTTAATTTTGCCTTTTTTTGGGGGTCTCCTCGATGACAGACGACCATTTCACATGCCGTAAAGATTGAAGCTTTAAGACACGCCCACCCGGAGAAAATTCGAATGTCGTTAGAAACGTCAGATTAATTATGTCAAAATAATTTCACGCCAAACTCGAAAGACGTAGGGTCGTGGCGAACCGTTATTTTACCTTATTAGGCATTTTTTAACCTTAATACATTGCTACGCCACGACATATACAGGTATTTCTTATTATTAGGTTAGGTTGTTATTTACATTTTCGTAGCTATGCCGCTTGACATGCCTACGATTAGGATACCTGTCCCCCGAATTAACGTAACTACTTGCCCTCTAAAACTGCATAATTTTAAACCAATCCGTAGTACCTACCTAAACCCTTGTATTGGTACATTTGCTTCGTTAGTTACTATATTGTATTAGTATTACTTACTCCCCAAACATCAAAAGTTGCGAATTATAGAAATAAATTGGGGTTAAACTACTTTTCCAAGTTATGGAATGCCGTTATTTATCTGTTTTATCTCATTGTGGATCTTTTGCGAGACGACTTTGTGTTAGAAAAATGCAAATTTAACATTACAAAAATTGTTGATTACTTCAGCTGTGAATGACAATTAATATATCAGTACAGACGGATTGTAGCAACGATAGCACAGCGGTAAAAACGTCCCGTTGTATTCCTAAGGTCGGCGGTTCAATTTCAGACGAGGTTATCCCAAGATTTTTTTTAACTTACTGCCGTAATTTAATTTTACATATGGACTCATCGTTTTAAACCTTTCTATAACAAAAATATATAAAATTTCAAATAGGTTTTTTATATACAGGGTGTCTAGAAAATTGCGTTGAAACTCGAACGGTCCAGAGGCTCCTATATATTATTTCACTTTATTGATTGCAACATTTTTATGAAAAATCTTATATAGTAGTAATAGCTTTTTGCAAAGGTATGTACCGAATGTTTCATAAAAATGACACAGGTGAACTTTGATTTTACTTATCTTTTCACTTTTCCTAATTTTTTTTTAAATCTTTTCATGAGAAGTTATATAGTTACTAACCAAAGGGTTTTTTGAAAATCCATATACTGCATGTTCTACATAATTGACCCAAGTCAAAATTATCGGTCTAGAGGCTTCTGTATATTTCACAAATTTATTGTAGCATTATTTTTATGAAAAGTCTTATATTGTAGAACTCAGAGGCATTTTGCAAATTTATGTACCAAGTGTTTTGTCGTATTCTTTGATCTTCGCGTAGTATTTGATCGACATGGGTGTGCGGTGGAGACATCGGAAGTTCGAATCGAGCCCCACGTTGGGCGCCATGTCGTATTCTTTGATCTTCGCGTAGTGTTGAATCGATATGGGTCCTCGGTGGAGACATCGGAAGTTCGAATCGAGCTCCACGTTGGGCCCCATGTCAAGTTCTTTGATCGTTTGTGCCTAATATTTGATAATTATGAAGAGAATTGGCAACATGGGCTCGCCGCGAAGACGTCGAAGCAGGACTTGGAGCCCCTCGTCGAGCGCCATGTCGTGTAAGATTATCTAAAGGTTGTGTTCCCTTAACCGGGGGCCACGATAGTGACGAACGGAGTTCAAGTGGGTCGTCACTAGGGACTCCAGGTCGCAGGATATTTTCAAACGACTGTTGTCTATGGTGGATATGACCTACAGACGTGGTGTCTAGGACACGAACTCGTGGGGGAGATCTCGACGAAGAATGTCGAGCCCCACGCTGAGCGCCGTGTCGGGTTAGACTTTCTAAATATGGACCACTTAGGCGGTGATCGTATGTTCGGGGGAAATACTGAGAGTGGACGGGCGACGTACAAGAATTGCTTTGATAAAAAAATGCCGGCTTCGTCACCTACGACGTAGTCGGCTAAGAGGTTTTCGCTTACCATGGCACCCGAACGCGATGCGCATTGCTCCCGCTGGATACCATTTCGTGAAAAAGCTGAATAAACTGTAACGTCGTCGCTGATGGCTCCACGTTCCGGGACACCCGATATCGGAAGTAGGCCGCTATCGGGGCCGGACCGCGAACCGTGGTTGAACTCATGGGATTCCCCGGGCCCTACCAGTGGGTACGTAAGTTGAACCTCGTCCCGAGTATCTGTGGGTGACCCACTTCGTTGTAACTCATGAGTGCTACTCGGCTCCGTGAGTGCGCCGTGGGGGGTGGTCGAGGTGGTATCAGTAACCCGCGTAGCAGCGGACCTCAACGCGTACGGCGCTGTGGCTGCGCCGTGCCGCGTACTTCCGCGAGCTACCACCTTCGGTCCCTCAGGCTCTTCACGCAGCATCGAGATAACGTTGGGGAAGGAGGCCATTTCCTCTTTCACCCCGAATGTCGAGAGATCTTTCGCCGGCAAACAGGTGTGAGGGCAGTTCGTGTGACCGCTGGTCTCTCCGATTTGGGACGAGGTCTCGTCCAGCTCAGTCTTGATCATACTCACACGATCTAATTTATTATTCGTAGTATTACCTTCGAGGGCACCAATCCTCGTAGCACTGGATTTCGTAGTCGCGTCGCAGGGGTTCATCTTCCCCGTACGACAATGTCGGAGCAAGCTCTTTTGCTCCGAAAGTCTTGTAGACGTCTTGTAGTAAGCACTGACTCTACTATTAAATGTGGGTCTCTCGAGGGAGCCCTAGAAGTAAGGATAACTTCTTTACTAAATTTGGAAGTACGCCGCCACAATAACGTGCGTACTATTGCTTTGTGCCCGTGGGTCACAAAGTAAATGCCTCGTAGGGGTTTGACGAGGAAGGTTGCCTCGACGAGTGACCGCCTAGAAGTTTGACGAGGAAGATTGCCTCGGATTTGCAGATCTCAATGGAGTCTGAATTGTAGGTCTCGTAGGAGCCTATGTGTGTACTTTGTACCGAGGTGCGGGTCTCTCGATGGAGCCGGCACAGTCGGAATCAAAGTCTTCGTCGGAGGGTCGCAAGCCTCGGACGGTATGCAGGTCTCTGGAGGAGCCTGAAAGTATCGCTGTTTCGTCGCAGGGGGCGATCGAACAGGATCTTCGCCTCAGGTTGGGCTACCTCGGGCGGGACGCAGGTCTCTGGAGGAGCCTGGAGTATCGCTGTGTCGATGCGAATGGCTATCGCACAGGATCTTCGTCGGAGGTGGTCAGTCTCGGACGGTTTCGCAGGTCGCAAATGGATCCTGGAGTTTACCGCTGTTTCGATGCAGGGGGCTATCGAACAGGGTCTTCACCTCAGGCTAGGCTACCTCGGGTGGTATGTCTCGTGAAGCGAGTAGTGGTCGCTAGGCACTATTAATATCACGTCGAGGAATGGCAGCCTCGACGGAAGCCTCGTGAAGCGAGCCTATGAGCTTGAGCTCCAAAGTTGTTGAGCTTGATGACAGGGTTTTTTCAATCAAACCGTGGAAGATATGTTAAAAGTATATATTGAAAAGAATTAACAGACAATAAAGATTCACAATTTAACATATACAGGTTATTTACCATGAATAAGATTTGTTACACAATCGCTCTGTATCGCTTTCTTGTACCATGTACACCCACTGTAATCCTGCAAACGCCGGAAGTTGACGTTCGTTCGCGTTCTTGAGATCTCCATACTTTTGGCGGAGATCTCAGCGCTCGTCGTCGCTGTCGACGTCGGGACTCGTTGCCCTCTGGCCTCTCCGGATAGTCGATGTCGGCATCGAGGATTTTGGAGTTTTTTCCCGGTTTGTTAAAAACCCTACCCGCAGTCTCGGCTTAGGCTACCGAGCATCGCAACCAACCGCCAGAGCGGTGGGACCTTCGGAAGACGGTCCTTTCGGCCCAAAGACGGGGAAATTGGAAACATCGGTGAAATTTTCCCCGTTTTTGTAATAGGGCTTACGGAGATCTTATTACTTGATGGATTTTATTGAGCAGTGGACTGGTGATGCACGGCATGAAGTAGTGCCGTGGTTGGAGAGTTCGGCCGAGATCGCGCGAACACTTTCGGCGGCAGCTATGAAGACGTGCAAACCTATTATGGCTTAGCTGGCCGTTAGTAGTCGCGCGATTCGGTTCGAATTTGGATATGTCAACCACCTAGGGATACTCTAGTGTGGTTGGAGGGTTCGGCCGAGATCGAATTAGCGGAACGGCTGAAAACGCGGAAAACGTGAAATCCGCGTTTCCCCGTATAACGGCGTTTTGGCTCATCCGATTCGGACGAAAATTTTGTGAGATAATGCCAGCGACTTGAGGAGTGCTGCATTAAATTTTACTTTAGTTATTGGCGATAGCGTCCTTGACCAATTCAAAAGTATAGTAAAATTTCTGATGGTAGTTTCCAAATATCGCCCTGAAGCGTCCCGGGGTTCGTCTGCAGGTTGCGAGAGTCGCGGCAGTGGACACTGCGTGCCGGGAAGGCAGACCTAGGCGAGATTGGTCGCGATGCGGGTGACATTGGAAACATCTGTGAAATTGGTCTTAGCGCGCGCTCTGGAAGCGCTATCGCCGGGAGGATCGATGTCGGGTTATAGGGCGACGTCTGCATTGAGATGCAGAGTCGCGGAAATTGCTCCCCGACGGTATCGAGTTCGATGTCTGAAATGATATCGTGGAGGCTTTTTTGATTTGCCCGACCGACGGCGATTAGTTTCGCAACCGTGGCGGGTTTTCGGTTTGGATTGGAAAGGTAGGTGAATATGAGTCTCCTTAGTCCAATCATTCTGTCACGGATTAATGTTAAATTTGCAGAAATTATTACCTGGACAAAAAAAGTATGACCGTATAGAAAATTAAATTTTAAATTGAGTTTCTCGTTCTTTAAACTCGATCCAATATGGTTAAAAAAAAATGGCAAAGTTGAAAAATACGGTTTTTCTAAAATAACTAAAAAAATATAGAACGGATTGAAAAATTTTAAACGAGAAAGTTGTAGGTTTTAAAAAGATCTATCGACTGATTTTTTGAAAGTATCGATTGCTTTGTTACTTTTCGAGATATATCGAAAAAACCGTTAAAAATCTTCTCTTTTCTCTTCTTCTATAACTCGTTTACATTTACGTGCCCATATTTGCTATTTACTGCAAGCATAGCCCACGGCAAGCCAAAAAAGTACATTTTTGAAAAATTTAAAAATATTAATTATTTTTCGAGATATATCGATTTTTTGAAAAAAAGGCGCTCTCGAAAATTGGCTAGATCTTCTCAGCGGATAGCCCTACAGTAACGATTTTCGGTTTATTTTCTTCGTAAAG
>NW_019417382.1:0-809 GCF_000390285.2 Anoplophora glabripennis | reverse complement strand
GCCACATATGGCGACAGGTGGTTTGGAACAAATGGACCAATTTGTTGGCCTGCACGTGCACCAGACTTGACTCCCCTTGATTTTTTCTTGTGGGGTCATTTAAAAAATATTGTGTATGAAGAGCCAATAGAGGATTTGGCCGATTTATGCAACAAAATTCAGGCAGCCTGTACTGCAATTGACCGTCACACATTATTGAGTGCCTGTGATACCGCACTGAGACGACGATTCGAAATGTGTATCTACCAAAATGGAGAAAATTTTGAACAGCTCCTTTAGTGTACTAATTCATTTTAATCATTTTTACTTATAGTTTATTTTAATTTTCTTGAATAAAAGTTTATTAGTAAGTTAATATTCTTTAACAATAGTAAGATGTACTTTGTACCTTTATTCAGTACTTATTAGTGATATTATTTTTGCAAAATTTCTGAACTTAAAATTCTTTTTTTCAAATCATACCGATTTATTAATTCCTAATATTTAAAGTAAAAGTCAACGAAACTGTATTTAAAAAAATATGGTGTTCAAAATAAATAAAGGGATATCTCAAAAAATACTAATGTTGACGAAAAAGTGTATATGACAAAAAACGTTGAAAAAAGACTACTTTTAGATACTTATATTTTTAAAGTTCCTGCAATGAAAAAATATTTTCTCGGCTTCCCGACGCCGGCGACCTCCATCCCAATGGCATTATTTCTACACAAAAATAAAATCACTCTGTATATTTAACAAATAGAACTCACAGAACGTATATATCTTCTTTTGTTTCCAAGTAATTAGCCCGCGGAGTTTTAGCTGAATCA
>NW_019417381.1:84366-85889 GCF_000390285.2 Anoplophora glabripennis | reverse complement strand
TTTTAACCTGGGTGCTTCTCTCCAATCCGAGGCAACGTTTCGGTGTGTGTAATGCTCGTCTGTTGCCCCCGAGCGAGAGAGTGTTGTGTTGTTTACTAACCTCATTTGCACTCCCGCTCAAGATATATGAATCAAACGAGGGAATATTAGTAACCAATCTCAGATGTACTTCACGATGCATTCCCTTGAATAAAAAACAAGTACATAAGAAGCTGGCTAAATACCCTCTGGATGAAGGCCAAAAAAAAAGAAGAAGAAGACGCGTGGATTTTTTTGGTTTGGATATTATTTTGTAGATTTTGTTGTTACCTGATATATTTTGCTATATTATAAAACAATATTTTTCAATACTACAGTTAGAAAAGGTGGATATTACACGTGAGTAATTAATTTATTGCGTATATTGTTCCATAACCTAATCGGTTTTTAATTTTAGGTTAAGAACATGGCATTTTCATTAGAGAACATGATAAATTTCTTTTGGAAGCCTATTTTCGTAATGAACAAAACAATGATAACGGTTGGAAATATTCGATGATTTCGTGTCATTTATAATTTCAAGAACAATTTCCAAATGATGAAATTGATTATAAATTTATTTCGAGACATGTGAAGAGATTAGTGGAACGCTTCCATAACACTGGAAGTGTTTGTAGAGGAAAATCTCCAGGCAGAAAGTCTATTCTTACAGAGGAAGTCTTGGAAGGTGTTGAAAACCGCTTACGAACTAGTCCAACCAAATCATTACGTCAGTTATCTGCTCAAACAGGTAATAACAAATATTTATTCTAAAATTTGTATCATTATTCATAAATTGTTTATAGGAATATCATATGGATCATGCCATAAAGCAGTAAAGAAGTTGCATTTTCATCCTTATAAAGTTAGTGTTGTGCAGGAACTACTTCCGTTAGATTTTGGAAAACGTGTGCAATACTGTAATTGGTTTAACGAAAATCTGAATGACGACGATATTCTAGATCTAACATTTTTTTCTGATGAAGCGTGGTTTCATTTAAGTGGGTACGTAAACTCCCAAAATTATCGCTCTTGGAACACAGAAAACCCTAATATTTTGCGTGAAACAACTCTGCACCCTATTAAACTTGGTGTTTGGGTAGCTATGTCACGTAGAAGAATAATCGGACCATATTTTTTCCGTGAAAATGTAACTGGGCAGGTATATCGGCAGCAAATATTGTTACCATTTTTTGAGGAACTTCACGACGATGAAATCCATCATGGATACTTTCAGCAAGATGGCGCAACAGCTCACACCTCTAACGAAACTTTAGAGTTGATTAGAGAGTATTATGATGATCGAATAATTAGTCGAGATAGATGGCCACCACGTTCTCCTGACCTTACACCCCTAGACTATTATTTATTTGGTTTTTTAAAAAATTCAGTATTTGCTCAACGGTTACACACGATTGAAGAACTTCAAGAGGCAATTACAAACGAAATTAGGAGTATTACACAAAATGTTTTACAGAATGTATTTAATAATATGAAAAGAAGAA
>NW_019417381.1:79099-83957 GCF_000390285.2 Anoplophora glabripennis | reverse complement strand
GTATGGCGGCGTGATAAAAACGGACAAAAACTTTCGCAAGGAAAGAAATATGTAAATAGAATTTTATCGCACCTATTTTATATCGGCAAATTCAAATGCTTTTGCCTTTATTAATTATTAATAAAATTAATTTGTGTTTTTAAATAATAAAATCATTTGACATACCCGATGCTGCAACAGCAATTGTTCAAAATTTTATCCACTCACATGTAAACACATTTGGGTCCGTCTTACTCACTGTCTACGAACTAACACAAATGATGTCTTGTTTCACCATAACACAAACGCTTCACCATAAATTAAAACGATATCCATCAACTCCGAGTACACGCAAACCATTTTTGACACTAACTACCCATTTTTGCTACCAACTACTAAAAACGTAACCACAGATAACAGGTAGATATCGCAACGACGATTGCAAAATCCGAATTCAGTATTCGGAGTTGATGAGGCCACGTGACGAATGATGCTAGAGACTACAGTTGTCCAGCTATGTAGTGGTTTAATGTGCTATAACTTCAATAATTTTTTTCTCAGAAACTATAAGGATTTTACAAAAAATTTTTTTACAATATTTTGACTCCATTTCTCATGCCGCATCTATTCCCAAATTATTTTGGATAAGTTGTGATTCACCCTGTATAAAATGTTATTGTTCCTTAAATAGTATTTAGTGATGTATATAATGTATTATAAATTGCATATGAGAAAGGGGTAAAAAATATCTTCTGTTTTCTCGTTACTGATAGTTAATACGTTTTGCAAACTTACAATTAGCTTTTCTTGTAATGTTTAATGAAATGTAATAACGTCTAATTAAATTATTATCAGACAAATGTTCAGTAATCAGTAATTATTGTTATATATAATGTATTAAGTGGATATGAGAAAGGGGTAAAAATTCGAAAAATTGTATTAAAATTTGAATCACTGGAGTTATAATAAAACACGGTGTTCCTCAAGCATGCAAAAGTGGTCCGAAAATGGATCCAAAATCAGCTAACGCAGAAAGTTTTTATATTGTTCGTAGATGAAAAAAATGGCAAATTGAATATCCTAAGTGATTGGTTTCGCAAGCAGTGGCGGCCCATGGGTTTGAATACGGGGGGGGCGCATTCTGAAAGAGGACGTACATCATAAGAGCTGCGGGGGGTGTGGGGGCGGCAGCTTCTGGCTTAGCGCCGCAGGCAAAAAATTTTAAGGAATTTGAAGGTCATTGTGTTTTGCAAGTACCCCAAAATGAATACTGTCAGTGTGTACAGTAGCTACTTAGATACAATGCGAGAAATAAAATTCCAACGTGTGGGGGCTGAGGTGGATAATCGATCAACCAACCCAGTTAGGATATAATTATGTAGATTACTGTAATAATTCATTCTGTATAGTTTTTGAAGTTCCTTTAAAAACATGGGCATCACTAAGATGTTTATCTAAAACGGGATCAATTTTTGCACTATAGTCAATCAGTTCTAAAACTACCCTTTTGTTTACCGAGTCACTTTTTTTATCATGTCCACGAAGAGAAAGGTTACATGTACCACATAGTTTTAAGATATTTAAAATTTTTGAAAGAAGCAATCGATTTTTCTTAACTGTTTCGTTATGACTGTTTATTTGTTCTGTATAAGCACTATTTAAACAAGAAGCAATATTTACTCTTCCAAAAAGTAAAAACTCACCAACTTATTTTTGTGTTTAGGAGATTTTTCATGTTTCTTAATTTTGTCCGGTAAATGATTCAAGTCAGAAACTCCAGTTTTCGTCCAGTTTTCTTCGCTTCCTCCAAACAATAAACATACAAAAAAAATCTATTTGTTTCGTCACAACCACACAACACACAACCACAGGGTCTTATCATAAATGTTTTTATCAAATTTGCGAATAATAGCCGGCCCACTTTTGCACTCTTTCTGCACCTAAATTCAACACTGGCGTTGGACGTCCGTTATTTTTCAATTCGACTTTTTCCTCTAAACTTAAATTACTAATAACAAGTTTTTTATTTCACAAACCCTCATTTTAAACTTATAAAATATATTGTCTTAAAAAGCGCCACTTCACTGATTATTGCCTGATGGAGTCCCAAAACAAAGCGCGCGAGCCTATCCCCTCCACGTGCCAATTTGTCCAATCATATGTAAAAATATGCTTGCACGATGGACTCAGATTTCACAGTCCGCGATGGAGTTAGGATTGCGCGCGCGGTCAAACATAACTCTTTGGTACGATCATAGATGGCAGATGGCATTAATCTGAGCTACGTTCACGGAGTACATGTACTTTATGCAACCAACCTAACATCCAAGAGATATAGAATGCATGCTATTTAGATTTCTTATTGATTTAAATAAATACATTATTTTAAGTGTATAGTTTGAAAATATCTGGGGGGGCGGAGTCCCAGAGTCCTCCTTCACTGTTCGGAAGTTATGGACGCTTTTGTATTTATGCTATACGCATTCATGAAGAGCAAGGTAGAGCATTTGAGCACACACGTACAATTCGTTTTTTAACTCCAAGTCAAACAAATTAAGCTGGTATTTATTAGTTATTGTTGATAATATGTATTATTTTTTTCGGAAATTTATTGGTATGTTGATAAATGATTAAGTTGGCTTAATGAATCATCCAAAATTTAAATGGTTTCGTTTTTACGACTTATCTCAAAACGCTTCAGGTAATTTTTATGGAATTTTGTTTTATAAATATATGACAATCTCAAGCTTCTTTTTATACCGCTAGGTGGCGCATGCAAATCTGCAATAGGAAAATTCAGGTCGAAGTAATATATACACCAGAGGAAAAGCCATCAAACCTCTTCGAGTTGCATTTTTGACACTTATGTTTTCAAAATGACTCCTCCGTGTTCTCATCATGATAATAGAAAAAAATATGTGGGCCAAGTGGTCGAAAAATTATTTTTGGCAAAATAAAGCCAGAAAAATTTTTAATAAGTAAATCTACTGAAAAACTCATAAAAAAGTTTATATCTATGGATTTTGATTTAAACGATGAAAAATATCCTTTGAGTATATGTAGGTCTTGTTATTTGACACTTCGTGATGTTGAAAAAGAAATTTTTAATCGGCAAGTGCCAACTATGCCTAATTATAAAGAGTTAGTATTAGCGAAACAAACTCGTTTGAATAACGCTTGTTGTAATTGTTATGTATGTGTGACTGCTAAGTCCAAAGCAATCATGATGAGAACACGAAGGAGTCATTTTGAAAACTTAAGTTTCAAAAATGCAACTCGAAGAGATTTGATGGCTTTTCCTCTGGTGTATATATTACTTCGACATGAATTTTCCTATTGCATATTTGCATGACCCACCTAGCGGTATAAAAATAAGCTTGAAATTGTCATATATTTATAAAACAAGAACTCCATAAAAATTAGCTGGACCATTTTGAGATAAGTCGTAAAAACGAAACCATTTAAATTTTGGATTATTCATTGAACCCAACTTAATCATTTATCAACATATCAACAAATTTCAGAAAACAAAAAATTAAGAACAATAACTAATAAATACATGCTCAATTTGTTTGACTTGGAGTTAAAAAACGGATTATACGTATGTGCTCAAATGTTCTACTTTGCTCTTCATGAATGTGTATAAATACAAAAGCGTTCATAACTTGCGAAACCAATCACTTAGGATTTCCAATTTGCAATTTTTTTTTCTACGAACAATATAAAAACATTCTGCGTTAGCTGATTTTGGATCCATTTTCTGACCACTTTTGCATGCTTGAGGAACACCGTGAAAAATAATAAACAACAGATTTGATGAATCTTTTATTTTTTATATACATAAATTTATGATTGTGGTAAATGGAAAAAAAAAATATGTATATATATATAGTCGACCACAGTATCTTGTAACATCCAGTAAAAATTTCTACTTTTCTGCATCCACCTTAACTACTGTGTATATAAAGTATTAAAAAATATGAATGTTTGAAAATAAAACGTACACATCAGTGCTATAAAAAAATGTCAACAATACACAAAAAAATAAAAAATGAAATCCTATCTTATTGAGCTCCAGTGTATATTCAATATATATTTTATAAGCTGATGATTTTATGACATCCTTAGAAATATTACCTATCTTGTGGCATCCTTCCACAGTTGCCAATATTACATACAAATAGTAATTTGTATATCGATAACATTAGCTAAGACCTCAAGTTCTTTTTCTTACTATGTATTATAGGATATTGATTATGTCATATGGTATGGAACTACAACGTTGATGGGTTTTTATTTTATTGTATGAATTGTTCAAATGGTTATTTAAAATGAAAAAGCCGCGGCGTGCTATTAAATTAGAGGGTGGAAATTGGAGATAAGGGTGAAAATGCAACCCTTACGGTTTTTTTAGTATATCTCGAAAACGAAGCAAAATCTGAGGGTATTGCATGGGAAAAATTTTGTTGATAATGAGATTTTCTATCGATATAGCTGATTTATAAAATTTATTTACTGCAAAATATATTCAAAAGAATTTAACAAAAAAATGCAAAAAATTCAATTTTTTGTTTTTTTTACTTTTATGCAAACACCTTTTTTCTGAGCAGAGATAGGTATAGGCAATATATAATAATATAAATAAATAAGTATAATAAAGACATGTTAAATTAATTTATCAGTAATAAATAAATGTTATACGAACGTGTAGTTTTTATTTTTTTTAACAAATTAATATATTAATTTATAAACATTTCTATTTGTTCAATTAAAATATACGTATTGTCAATTGTGACAATGCTCAACAAACAGAGGTATCAGATAAGACGATGTTCTTCAAGAAGTCGACGAAGAAATTGATGTGCAGTTTGATAATATG